>NW_015116384.1:41422-46632 GCF_001443285.1 Poecilia latipinna | reverse complement strand
TGATTGGCTTTTTTTTTTTCAACTTTTTTGTGTCTCATTTTTTGTTGGGTTTTTTTTTTTTTTTTTTTTTTTTACTCTGGTTGCCGGCCTGGTTTTAGCTCCAGATGCATTTGTCATCTTCGTTTCAATAAGAATCATCCTCGACTGGCTCCAAAGCGGCTCTTGAGTAAGAATGGAGTGCAGCATTTCGCTTTTTGGCCATCAGTTATATGCCTGTCTGGAAGTGCAGTGCTTTTATTTTTTTTATACCGTTTGATCATTTTCATTGACATCGGCAGACCTCCTAAAAGTCTTGATGAAAGCTAATTCATTTGTTTGATGGCTGTTTTATTTGTTTTTACTCCAAAGGCTCTCTGGCACATCATGAGGGAGCAATGTGCTATTCATTTATTTATTAACTAATCAATCAACACATTACTAAGTGCAGCACAGCTACCGCTGAACAAAATCATCTGTCTTTTCACGTTAAAGATGGATATAAAGAATGAATCAACAGAATAAATGTTTTTGCTTAAGTATAGGACGACTTCGTCTCATGGCTAAATAAGCTCAAAATTATTCATACCGTTTAAAATCAACCCTGTGTCTAAGACATATATCTGCAGATATAACCAAAATGGTTTCCACAGTGTGTATGGATAGGCCTGTCACCATGAGCAATCCAATTAATCACACGATAAATTAAAACAGGCTCAATAATATCCATATGCTTGATTTATTGTTTTTCTCTTTTTTTCTCCCTCTTTCTACCAAAAGTCTTCGGTCTGGTGCTTTGGTCTCAACTAGCCTGTTTTTGAAGGCGAAGTTGTCCATCATTATTGTTTTATTGTTTGTTGTTTTGTTTATTTATTTTGGATATTTAAAATGTCTTCCAGTTCCAGTGTTAAAATATTCATTTAGAATTTAAAGTTTGTTGTTGTTTCATTATAGCCGTTCAATTACTACTACGTCATGTGAAAATGGTATCAAAGCAGTTGTGGTTCCTGACCCCCGCAAATACAAGCATATCTTATTGTGTTACATAGAAAACAAACACATCATACCTCATAGTGCCTCAAAATCATAGTCATGCTGGGGATTTTCTGTTTATTACAATGATGAAATTTTCTTAGTCCAAATTACTTGAAGACAGCATTGTCAAAGAAGTTGCTGACAGTTTGGATGGTTTCTAGACTGGCTGGATTCTGGTGACTAAAAGGGAGTAAGAAGAGGATCTGTGATCAGGCCAGGAGACGCCCACCGTCTCAACAACCTGAGAGCATTTTTCACTAATCCAGAGATAAGATACGGGTGTTCTGCGAGCTGGAAGTATGAGCTACTTCCAGCATATTACATGCTTCCAGTGGGAAGTTGACGAAACACTGGATTATGGAAATGTCTCTAAAAGTACGCAGAGCCAGTGAGTGTTAAAGGGGTCTGGCATGCGGCGCAGTTAGAGCCAACAAATCCAGATTTTGGCATTGATCAGCAGACTTCCAGGCCTAATATACTGGTAGTTTTATGCAAATCAGTGTTGTAATTGTTGCTGCCTTCCCTTCGGATGCTGGGTTTTTTTTTTTTTTTTTTTTTCTCTTTCCCCCTTAATTCCCGGGTTTGCCTTCTCCCACCGTTTCTCTGCTTCGCTCCGCAGGTGTTTCTCTCGATCGGACCACCTGGCCCTGCACATGAAGAGACACATCTGAGGGTCGGAAAAGGAGAGAAGTGGACGAGGAAGACGACTGGTGGAGGATGAGGATGAAGAGGAGGAGTAGTGGCAGGAGAGAGGAATGGCTGGAGAAGCTACGAACCGTTAAAGAGCAAAGACCCTCAACGGTTGTTTCGAGGATCTCCATCGGAGAAAAGGGGAAAAAGGAGGAGACGAGGAGTAGCTAGATTGTTGTTTTTCTTTAATATTACACATTCACATTTTGCAGTAGTACACACTTCGCACATCCGTCTTCTATTGCACCATCCCGGTGAACCCTGGCTGCTCTCGCGCAGCCCGTGGGTCTTGGACACTGCCAAACCGTGCTTGAGTCGCTCGACGAAACACTCCGCCGCCTTACTTTGTTTCTATGTATTCAACCCGTTTACATTAGTGAGTCTTTTTGGTGAGGAAGCAGTCCAGCGGGGTTGGGAAACTCTTCAATATTCACTTAGTCAGTGCTTTCGAATACTCAACGTTTTTTCTTGCCGTTTTTTGAAATTGTTTTTTTTTTCCTACATGAAACACATGAGGAAATATCATCCGCCGCACTCAGCTTCTGTAATCTACGTGGGAAAAAAAAACAACGACGCGACGTCTGCGGGGAGAGACGCCATGCGGATCGAGACTGACAATCGACGCCCCCCTCCCCCACTCCCCCCCCCCCCCTCCTCTCGCCCGACGGGGCGTTTTGGGGCGTTCGTGGGAAATCGGTCAGCAGATGCTGCTGTAGCTCTCAGGCTCTCCTCCAAAATGAAAAAAAAAAAAAAAAAAAAAAAAAAGGGAGTTTGCATCTCTCGACCTTCGCCGAGACGCCTGCCGCCTCCGCAGGCCATCCGACAGAAATGCGCAGCGACACTTTCTTCCCGTTTTTTTCTACTTTGAAGAACAATAATCCTTCTTATTGTTATACATAATCTTGGAAAAAGGAAAAAAAAATGATAAAAGTAAGACACTTTTGCGCTTTTCTCTCTTGGAGAAAACTTCTTAGAGCTCACTGAAATGTTAGAGGAAAGACTGGATGTCTAAGGTGACTTCAACAGAATGTGTGGGAAGCGAAGGAGAGCGTTGTTGGTCTTTTTTTTTTTTTATTCCCGTGTGCACTGACTCTGCAGACTGTGTGAGCAGCCAATGGATGGGGTGAAAGAAAAAAACTGAATCAGCTCAGAGTAAAGGATCGGCGTTTTATTTGGACTGAAATAAAAGCGAAAAGCAGAGAGGTCTTCATTTTCTTTTCTCTGGCGCTCTTTCTGCCCCGCAACCCAACGCAGCTCAAAAACACAACAGCAAACCCCAGGATGACCTCCCGCAGTCTTAAGAGGGAGGACTCACACACTTACAAACTGGCAAACTCTTTTTTTGTTATTCATGAGTCTCTTCTTTTATTCTGAAAGTCATCCGTGTGCGTTTCCACCAACTCAGAGGAGCCATCTTCCTGGCAGCACCGCAGGACGAGAACTGGGGCTCAGAGAGCTGCTCTTTGCTTCTTCTTTTCTTTTTTTTTTCCACACACGGGACTGAAGATGCCAGCTTTGACGTTCGCATGTTGGTTTTGGACAGAACTGGTCACACGGACCCCGGCGATTTCGCCTGTTTTGTATCCATTAACTGCACTTACTTCCTTTTTTATTTTATGTTATCTGTGCTTTTTTTTTTCTACAGCTTAAAATAAGAAAGAAAAAAAATGAAACACAATGGGAAAAAAAATTATAAAAGACTGTTAAAAATACAACACAAAAAACAGCTCTTTCTCTCTCTTTACACTTTGCATACAGAACAAGCACACATACTCCGTCAACACACACACACACACACACACACACACACATTTTGCAGTTCCTACGCTCCTGGCGCCTCTCAAGATAAGACTAATAAGAAATAGAAAAATAATTATTAAGCTAATGAAGAGAGTTGGAAAACAAAACGCAGCATGGCAGGCTTTATTAAACACACACACACACACACACTGCAGCTCATGAACACAGACAGACGCACACTCTTCGTGGAATTACATGTTCTGTTCCCAAATCTTTTTTCACAGTAGGAATTTAGCAACTGTTGTTTGGTGGAAGAGTATCTTAGCTCTCGGCTGGAGGTAACAATCCCAAATCCTTTTGAAGTGAGAAATCGGCTTGTTCTCAGCTCCAACAGTCACCCACGGAAACCCTCGCTGCAGTCTGCGCCTCGTGTTTAATCGGTTCTTGTACCGCAGGACGCAGGCTGTGTCGTCGTTGGCGACGGTTGGTGTTTTTTGTAATTGGCAGGTGGGGAAGTGGGGGCGGCTAAACGTTAAAACAGCTGAAGCAGATAAAATCGTAAAACCGCAAAAAAAAAAAAATTAAAAAAAACTTTTTCAGCTAGCTGCTTCTATAAAATGTGGTTTCTTGGGAAAGTCTCCAGAAACTTCAGTTGTAAATCTGAAATCGTCGGCGTCTGAATTCCCAAATGCAGGTTCGATCCGACAAAGGAAGTTGAGCAGCGTTCATTTAGAAACTTAAAACCCAAACCTTACAGCGCTCCTCACTCGGAGTGCGTTTGGCAAGTTCTACGAGTGTTTAAAAAGCTCAGAAACAAAGCTTTTGAAAGGGGCTGTGTGTAATTTTTAAAGCAAGCTTTTGTTAGAAGACTATGAGGAGCTGCCTGCAGTACACAGCTTCATTTAGAATAAATCCAGATTAGCTGGTCTCAGGGCTGGACGCTGTAAGCCAGTCCCAGGGGGAACAAGATCAAATTGAACCTTTTCTGTTTTAAAACCAATCCAATCGCCAAGGTGGTGCAACACCACCGCCTCCATTTCCTGTCAACAATCTTCACATTCTGTGTATTTAAAAGGATGATTTAAATATTTCTACAGTTGCATAGACTGATATGTCATTTTTCAGTCCAGAGTTGGTTTTGAGATGATAAAAGTCCACCTTGGTCACCACCTAGTTTAGATTTGCACTAAATGAAAGATTTATATTTTTGGGTAAGATATTAACTCCTCATAATCTATCAACAGAACCCCTGAACTCTCTCCTTAGAGTTTTCAATGCCTTGAAAATGATGCTTTATTTTTTCTTTTTTTTTCTTTTTTTTTTTGTCAATGCACAGAATTTGGTGGAATTATTCCAAATAACAAAATTCAACTTGTCAATAAAAAATCCGAGCAGATCCCCTTTGACGTCGCTTCCTAAATTATGCAGAATCGCTTGCCGTCGTTCGTTTATGAATTTTTAACAAATGTTCACAGAAATACCTAGAAATTTGTTGCTTCACCGGGAAGTCTCTCCTCCGTCTGTCGGATCACCTGCTGGGTTTTCAGAGCCACGCTCGTGCTGTCGTTTACGTGACCCGAATGCAAACGACATTAAAAACCTTCATAAAATATCAGGATTGTGCATCTCTGAATGCCGACTTTCTTTGCTCAGTGGTTGCAGGGAAGAAAAAAAAAAAAAAAAAAAAAAAAAAAAAACAAGGCCCCCCGTTCCGGGGGGTTTAAACCCCCACCCTCCCCGGGGGTGCCCCCCCCCCCCACCACACCCAA
>NW_015116384.1:3812-38142 GCF_001443285.1 Poecilia latipinna | reverse complement strand
AAAAAATAAGGTTTGTGATCTCTTAAATGCCCCTTTTTTTTGCGCGGGGGGTGGGGGGAAAAAAAAAAAAAAAAAAAAAAAAAAAAAAAAACAACACGAGCCTCGCGATCCGGGGGCTTTCAACGCCAACGCTCTCGCGGCTGCTCCATCCGCCCACCAACACCTACATGCCCCATAGCACATGCAAACAGTCCAACGCTCGCTGGTGCAGCTGGGTGAGGGCGCAGGTTCCTGAAGCTGGTCGGGGAGGGGGGAGGATTTCGACTCCCAGCATGCCCAGTCATTGTGCCAGTTGGCCTTGCCAGCATTCATTAGGTGAAACGGTGGTGGGGGAAAAAAAAAAAAAAGCCCCCTGAAGGGTGGAGGGAAGGTAGGCGGGGTAAAGGGTGGGGGGTATATATATGGTGCAGCTTTGAACAATCGATACCAAAAACCTCCAGCGTGGAACTGCCCTTCAGCCATGGGCAGAGTCTCCGGTCAGAGGAGACCAGCGGGGCGCCGCCTCCGTACGAGTCCTGTGTATCTAACGGCAGCTTTCTCTAACTCTTCCTGTCTATGTGATGCAGTCAGGGTATAAAGTAAGTGCACCCTTTTTCGGTTCTTTAGGACCTAAATAGTAGACTGTCTGGTTCAAAACTGAAGGGAACGACGTCATGAAAGCACACTGCACAGCGTCGGTTCCTTAACGCAGAGCAAAAACACAAAAATTTACCAAGTATGTTTGGTCTAGTTTCTAAAGTGAATCTTAAAACACATGAAATAAAACAAAACTAACTTGCAAGTAACTTTTCAGCAAGCTTGTTTTAAGTCAATAATTCCTTAATATTGATGAAAAAGGACTAGTTATAGGGTGAAATAATCTGCCATGGGAACGAGTACTTCATCAATATTTAGGAATTATCGATCTAAAACAAGCTCTTATATCTGCTGAAAAGTTATTTGTAAGTTCATTTTGTCTTATTTCAAGTGTTCCAAGATACTTTCACTGGAAATATGAACAGAAATACTTGGCAAGATTTTGTGTCTTTGCATTGCGAAAATGCCAAAAATGCAGAAACAGTTTGTACAAAAGTTCAAATCCGTTGAATTTGAATGTAACAAAACGGGGCCCAAGCCGTGAACTCAAATATAATCGTCGCATAAAAAAAAAAAAACAACATAACGTGTTCAAGCAGATTGGATCGGACAGAGGGTGCAAATATTTTATTACGACCGCCTGAAAAAGCAGCTCATGTTTTGGATTTCAACACAAAATCTATGTTGATGTTTCCTTTTTTCATTTTGCATAGAGATGCGAATGGAAACTGTCCCACATGGGGGAATACAATCATGACGGATGGGGATCGTTGCACTTTTGTGACTTTTGATGGCTTGAATGTTGTGTGTTTTTGTTTCGTTTCAACCCCGTTATCCATACTGTGAGCATAACAGTACCGCTTTCCTAGTCTGCAACCATGCTGGGGGAGACAATATGAGACAGTTGGAGTTGAGTTATTATTATTGTTTT
Source organism: Poecilia latipinna (assembly GCF_001443285.1). Taxonomy (NCBI): domain Eukaryota; kingdom Metazoa; phylum Chordata; class Actinopteri; order Cyprinodontiformes; family Poeciliidae; genus Poecilia; species Poecilia latipinna. The sequence continues at coordinate 36,635 of NW_015116384.1, read as the reverse complement.
TTAATCCTTCCCCCCCCCAAAAAAAAAAAAAAAGAAAAAGTTTCATATACTTCTTAGGGTTTTTGCTCTGGCTCTTAATTTATTCACTCATCAATATATCCCACGACGCTTATTGAATCAGGGGAATAATAGAAAAATCCAAGGACATGTCATGCACCTTGCGGGACCTTTCCGATTTGAAACGCGGTAAAACCCCATTCTTGGTATGATTTAGCCGAAATCAATTTCACATTTCGTTATCTTTCAGGTTACGCCACTATTTTTCCCTAATGCTCCAGCTGAAACTGCAGCTCTGTCAAACCGTAAGCAAATAAACTCTCTTCCTGAAACAAATTTCTTTCTCCCCCCAACCCCGACTCCAACATTTGACAGATTTTAGAGTCACTTCAGATGCAGCTTCGCATTTGGTCCCCCTTCCTGTCTTTCAGCCTGTCAGAGCGGGTTTCCTGTCACTGTGTAGCTCCGGGTCCCCTGTCGTCTCGGAGGCTCATCCGGGCCGGCTAGCTGCCACCGCGCGCAGCTCTGATTAGCATTGCGACTCCCAGCTCTTCTAGCAGCTGAGCTAATGAGATAGCTCTGGGTCACAGGGAAACGGAGTAGTATGAGTAGAAGAATAAAAAAAAAGGAAGAAAATACGAGGGGGGACCTTGAGTCACACGGGTGCCAGCCGTCCACAGCTAGTGGATAGATCTGATCTGGAATCGTTGAACAGAGAACCAGAACATAGTAGTGAGACTTGTAAAAAAATAAAATAAAAAGATCTAAGCTTAAATGGAAAAAGAAGAACTGGTTTTGCATATTAATCTTAACATCACTTCATAACCTGCCTTATCTTGCTGAATACATTTCAATAAATGTCGCTTTCTCTGCAAATTCCCACCAGCTGGTCGATCCTCGCCCCCCCACCACCAAACCCTCCACCTGCTTTAACAACTAAAGTGCCATTCCAGTTTGTTTCCATCCGTCCCTCCATCCTCACCACACCTCTTCCCTTCCCGTCCGCAGCAGTTGTCCACTGCGCCGTCAGCTGCAGGAATGCTGAATGCACACTTTACACGTTTTGCCCAAAGATTTGCATATTTGCAAGTGAACTGCTGTGAATGTAGTAGATGTAGTAGAAAGATCCACGAGGCAGGGATGCAGAAAACGAGAGACAGATGGAAGGTGGAAGGATAGGGATTGTTTTTTTTGTTTTTTTCCTTACGCGACCATCCCGGTAGATCTTAATTACCAACTCTCCATGCTCCGCAACGTTCCCAGTCTGCTGGAACCCGGAGCCGAACTCGTTGCTCATAAATGTAAAAATAAGGTGTTCATGGTGTTACGGAGGCGCCGGCGGAGGGAGGTAGCTGTAGTTCCACATAACCGCTTAGGAATACTGCTTGGTCAAGTCGTTCCAAATTAAACACAGGCTTTGAGTCGAAAGCGTCGGCCTTAATGTTATATAATTATCACAGGTCAAAGTTCACTATTCTCATGGGTCGATAAAGGTCAAGGGAAGTTGACATTTACTCTGGAAGTTAATCTGATTGTGGGATTATCCCAGACACTTGGTAATGTGATTATTTCAGAGCTAACCATATCTGAAGACAGATATTTTTTGATCATTTCAGCTTGGATACAGATGAACTTTATTAATCTGAATTTTAAAAGGTTATCTTTGTGTACGCCCCCCACTTTACTGGGCACACCTTTTGGAAAATTGAACTAACATCTAATGTGGTGTGTTGGACATTCCTGAAGCAGTTCTGTTGTACTTTTCAACTCATTTACACACATGCAGACGACACACTTCAAACTTTGCATTACGTTTCACATTTTACTGCCTTTCAGTTTCGTTTGAGAATTATTAAACGTTTTTAGATTATGTTTCATTATACACTGTGCTTATAGCATTAAGACACCCAAACTAGCACATGTAACGTGAGCGTACTCATTACTACATGATGGATGATGGAAAATAACCAATTGACAGTAAGTCAGTTTGCATCTTTAAGGATTGTGGTACGTCTGCCGCGATCTCAGATTATCAGACGTAATTAATGATGGCGGTATTATCGTGACAAGCAATGTTTTTAAAATGCTTATGGGTACAGAAGAATGTCTTCAACTCACTAAATACCAAGCTAAGCAAACAACCATCTTGTTACCAGTCTTGCTAACCATTTAAACTACTAGTTAGCTCATCATCCATTGTCTAGCTTGTCTAGTTATTAGTCTTTTTTTTTTTTTTTTTTTCAAAAAGGAAAACCAATTTGTACCATTTTACGTCAATCATAAATACTGCAAATCGATGCAGTATCATTGGCATGTGTATAAGAAGCATCTCATTATTTTATGGTCAAGGTAAGGTGTTATTTTATTTGGTTATTTATGTATTTATTTAGTTTGGGTGGAAATTGATGAAGGATCACAATTTGTTAAAATAATCTCAGTTAAGTGGAAACAGTTTCCTCTTTATTTGTTTCTTGCAGAGAAGAAAGCCGCTCGTTTTGGCAGTGAAATGCTTAAAAAAAAAAAGACAGAAAAAAATGCATCCATAAAAACATAGATTTAGCTGTACATAACAGAACTGTTTCATCATTTGTCCGAACACCTTTCTAATCTGTGTTTACGATGTGCTGACAAATAAAGTTGGCAAAACTTGGCAAAAAAAAAAAGCAGCAGCCATTTGGGAGCAGACATTTCTAAACTATGGCCTTTGGTGATCCCTTCTGGGCCCAGGTAGAAGACTCCTCTGCGAAACCAAACGTTTGTTTCCACGGCTTCCCTCCACCTTGTCCTGAAGAGACATTGTTACTTCTGGCAGCTTTTTGTAAATAGCCTACGATCTCTCGCGCAGACTTCTTTCTCTGTGCGAAACGATCGACGTTGTGACGCCACACCGTCCGAGACATTTCTCTAGATCTGCTTTAGTTTTTGCAACCATTGCACTACGTGATCATACTTAGCTCTTGCACTCTACTTGTGCGCACACTGCTAGCCTAGTCTGTTTGAGCACTCTGTCCGATATCCACTTAACATTTAACACACAGCCAGGATGCACTTTGCCACCAAGGACCGTTTTCTGCTGGTCTAGTCTCGACAGATCGGACTGTGGTCCAGCCCCTTTTCTTCACCGTTACCCTGGGGGGGTCCGTTGTACCACGCTGACTTTCAGTCCTGCTGTGACTTGGTTGATTTTCTTGGTATCAGTGCCATCCAAGTGACTCCTTCTCTAACTATTGTGTTTGTTCATGCTTGACGTGTTGGTATATAAGAGATTCACGCATTTTAACCCACTCACTTTATTATTTTTTTGTTTTGTCTGTACGTTTCACCTTACCCACCCTGAACCTTCCTGACCCAAACCTCAACAATCGGAGCCCTCTGCGGCCCAGCATGTTCTGGAGGAGTTTTCTCTTGAGCTATGCTCTTTGGTTGGACCGCGAAAGGTTTTCTGCATCGACAGCAGATCTTTACAGTGCAATCTATCAATCTTTTATCCACTCTCCTGCTCCCTGTAGGTGCTCGCTCTCTAGTTTTTACCTCTCTCCTTTTTCTCCCCTAGAAAACTTCCTCTTACGTTCTGTTTCTAAATAGGTTTGGTATCAAAACTGTCTGACATTTTATCAAGCAATACACTATTGGAGATTTTTGTTCACCGACCAGATCGATCTCTTTATTGTAGTTGGGCTGAAAGTGTTTTGGACATAACCGCTTTCATGATCTTGTTTCAGAAATGTTGAAATGAAACATGTCTTGGTCAGCTTCTTCTGTACTAAAGTTGTTTCCTGTGAAAAGTATTTGTCCCTTAGCAGATTTCATTTTTTTTAGACAAATTTTAATATCAAAGAGTTTGCAGATTATTCTTTCCTTTAATAGGGTAAAACAAAAAAACAAACAAAAAAACAAAACATGTCAATATGACAAAAAGTAATTGCCCCATAAAAGTGGTTTTGCCACTGGTGGTGTCTACAACTGCCCTTAAATTTCTGTAATAACTCAGAAACAGTCTTACATGGCAGTGGAGGAATTTTAGCCTCTTTTTTTGAGAATTGTTTCAGTTCAGCCACATTTAAAGGTTTTGGGTCTGGACCAGTGTGGTTTAAAATCATCTATTTAAAAAAAGGCAAATGTTTCTTAATAACTGAGACCATCATTTGAAAACTGCTTTCTGTATTCCCTCTGGTAATATTTGTCTATTAATAAAAGTAGTTTGTTAACTAATGTAAGCCTGAAGCTTTCTGGAAAGGGACAAATACTTATTTACGACAGAGTACAAAGGCCAACTTGTTTTGCAATTGAATGATGTATAAGGAAGTTTCTTCTGCATATAATATTGTAATGTGAAAGTCAGTAAACATTGTAAAAAAAACCCAAAGAATGTCCAAACACAGTTTTGATCCTAATGCTATTGGTAATCGTGGACATACATTTTAAAACATCCTCAAAATCAGCTATGTTTTTTTTTAATTATTAATATTATTTATTTATTTCTACTAAATGTCCTTGAAATACTGACTGGCGTAAGTTTTTAACTCTTAAAGGTCACAAAGAAATGGATAAATACTTTAAGATCTGGTTACTTTCAGCTGTAATTTGTAGCATGTAAGGTTAAAAGCTGCTGGGTTCTAACAAGACGTTGCTAAATATCTCTCAGAATAATTAAAATGTTCCTTCTGGTTTAGCAACAAAACAAAACTAAAAGAATAATGAGCCAATCATGGCTTCCACCATGTATTACCACTAGTTCGATGTTGTCATTTTTCAAAGTGCTTTTTTTATTTTTAAATCTATTAAGTGATCACAATTACATTTTCATCATAAATTAACGTAAAATAAATTTTTAAAAAGTACAAGCGTATCCGTTCGGCTGACCAACAGGGACTCCTTGACTCATATGGTTCATATCAACATCATAATCATAAACCTTCACCCTACATCCCACTCCCGTCACCACCACCTCTGTTCGGTTTCTCTTATTTCTAATTTGTTTGTTTTACTTGCAATTTTTTGCTGTACAAAGTGTTTAAAATATTATTTGTATTATATGATGTTAGTATGGTAATGTTCTTTATTAAGGAAGAAGAAAATTTATTTTTGTTACCGGTCTGTTTCATAATTCTTTTCTAAATTGGTATTGTAAGATATCTATGCAAGAACTGTTAAGTGGAGCATTTTTATTTAAGAATGTAATATGTGTAATAAATGGTAGACTCTGGTTATGACTCCTAGAGGTGTGTTTGTTTTAATTATAAGGCGCTCAGATTTAAAAAAACAAAACAAAAACAAAAAAAACAAAAAAACATCTCAGTCTTTATAGTTTGTTCTAGAGCTGCAACCTCTGAACTCTGGATTGGGAAGATTACTCCCAGAGAATCTTAATCCCAGCTTGGAACAGCTGAGATTCCTGAGTTTTAATTCAATATGGCTGCCACATATGAAAGTTGTACTCATGACTTGTATTTTGTTTAATCAGTCACACAGAAAGTGATGTTTTGAATACGTTATTTTGGTACTGAATAAAACGTAGATGAGCATGATGCTAAAAGCTTCCATTGCTAACATTAGTTAGCCTGATCCCACAGCACAACAGTTCGCGACTTTGCAACCAAACACAGTTAAAATCAGGGGGTTGTTCCCGCATTTGACCTCCAATATATAATGCACATGTAATGCGGTGCTGTAACAAACAAGTTGTCTTTAACAAGACAATTCTTATCAGTAAATAAAAAGACACGTATGCAGACTTACGTAAATAGTCGCTATTTAGTTGTAGTAAGTCAGTTTCAGTACGTTCCAAAAACAAACAAAACTCTGGTTACGTCAAAAACAGAACTGTATTCACACGTAATGTTTTATGTTTCACTGTTTGTATATATATGTTGTCAACATTATGCTGTACTATTTTAAATTATTCCTTCAATTTTTATTAGTTTTAAGGTGTACTGTTTAAAAAGCCCATCTAGGGACAAGTGCTGCGAATTAGCTGTTGCTATTGCACTGTGACACAAACATGGGACTGCTGCTTTGTTCAGTTTTTTTTTATGCCGATGTGTGCCTATCAAATAAACTTAAACTAAATGACCACATGCTTTATGAAAAATAATAATTTAGAATCTTTTCAATCACACATCCCAGATGATTTGCGCTTGACTCACCCTACGGTTACAACAAGCGACAAAATGGTGCTGAAAGACGATAAACGGAAGCCAAAAGCGGGAGAAGTTACACTGCTTACTTACATAATGGTTTTAAAAAAAAAGTAGTAAAACCTTAGCTAAGATACGTCAGCTATACTTTGGTCTCAAGCCTCTCAAGTCAGGTTGGCTCGAGGTCAAGCACAATGCATTTGGGGTCGGGTTGGTATTTTTAAGCCCGATCTAACTCTAGTTGGGAGTTTGAAGAATTTGGGTAATTTTGCTTCACTTGGATGTGACCTCTGAATAAAACCATGAATTATGTTGTCTGTAGGAAAATCCTAAAGGAGAAAATTCAGCCATCTTTGTTTGACCCTGAGCTGAATGTTAATGTAACTATACAGCAACAGGACAAACCACATCAAATTAACAAGTCCATCTCTGAATGATAAAAACAACATATTTTGTAGTTTTCTTGTCAAAGTCTGGGCTTAAGCATGGTGTGCAGGCTCAAAAATCCTCCAAAGTGGCAAAATTCAATCAATTCCCCAAAGAAACGAGGGCTGTAACTCCTGCACACCAGACGCAAAAGGTGCAATTTGCAGTTTTTACTTCTCTCATACTAGGGTCGGGTTGTTTTGGATATCTTTCTCTCCCTTTTATAAATAAAAATATAATTGGAACACTGCACTTTGTGTTTGCTTACTTTACTTTTCTTTGCTATTTAAATTTGCTTTATGGTCTGAAACACCTGAGTGTGAAAAAGAAGAAGAAATCTATTAGGAGGCAAAAACATTTTCACAGCTCTGGATGTGGAATTGGTTTTATTAACCTCAATGTAGCATTGCATTGGGACTCTTTTTTTTCTTCTTTTTTTGCAACTTTTGCTTTTATTCACATTTGCATTTGGTTTGAGACATATTTACTTTCATCATTAATCAGTGTTTGGTTAAATGTAGCCAGAAAAAAACAACATTGTAAGGAAACGACGACTTGGTACTCCACAAAATAACCTTCTTGTTCATCACGCTTTCCTATAAATTTACCTGAACATCATGCTGCTGCAGTAGTTGAACAAGCAGCAATTAAAGTCTCTAAATAAATCAGACACGCACAATATCCTCGGGGATGGGATTCCTCTTTGTTCGTCTCAGTGTGCTTTCTAAACAGTCACAGTCTTAACAACTCCAAATTGGATTTAAACAAGGAAGGAAAACCCATTACTTTCCTAAAAATCCAATTAGACTTTTTTTTGAGTGCACGTTTTGGATAATTTACCTCCACTTTAAAATATGGCTTTTGCTCTGCACAGTTTTAGATTTTCATCTTTTAAACGAAAAAAAAAAAGTTCATGTCCTTGTGAGAGACGACAAAATCAGCCCATGGTTAAAAAAAAAATAAAAATCTTCTGGATCAGGACTGAAATCACCGTTGTGTGGTCAACCAGAGGCAATAATGAGTTGGACCGGGTTCTGATTGCTCCTCAGTTCCGGCCGTTTACGGCAGATGGATCCGTCCTGTCCGCCAGAAGGCGAAGAGCGCAGCCACGTACTGTGGGGAGAAGCCGCTTCACACGAGAGCAGGTCATATTCTCCACACTGGTGGTAAATTACGTCTTTATTACAAATTAATCCGGCCTCATGAATATATATGGCTCCCCCCTCCCTCGAAAATGGCTTCGCAGTCTTTAATTAGCGCTTACTTGTCATTCAGCGAGTTGACACACAAACCAGTGTCACGCAGACTAGATGAGACAATCAAATAACTGATGGCTAATTGGGGATCAATTAAGCAGATGATGGGAGCTCATATATAGTTTATGGTCTGTAAGTTTGTTCTCGTATGGGAGGGAAAAAAAAGCTAATTAATTAATTTAGAGAGGCAGAACTGTTTTTATCTGGAAGGACGGAACTGATAGCCGTTGGCCTGATTTAGTAGGCCTGTGTGAAGCCTGTCTGTAAATTCTAACTTAGCATCTTTTTTTTTTTTTATACATTTGCTTATGTTTTCTTTGCTTACCAGGCATTTTAAGATGAAGACATCTCAGCAAAGCCAGCACAGAGGATTATTATCGTTTCCCCAGCAGCGGGTTGCATTGGCTCGACGACGACGACGGAAAGCCACAAAGCTGGTTAGTGCAGCCTCGTGGAAGTTTGCACACTTATTCAGCGGCAGAAAGGCAGGCGAGTGAGCTCTTTATAATCTTATTCGGCAAGCATTAGTGTGTGGCGTTGTTGGCGAGTGTTTACGGGAAAGTGGCAGCCATCAGCTTTCTTTAACAGCACGACAAAACAGAAGCGCGGCGCATCTTCCCCCCACCGACGCTTATCTCCGAGAAGGACCACATCAGCTAATTGTGAGATGTGGTCTGCATAATCGCATTGTGGCGCGAAAGGGAAAACTATCCCGACGACATCTGGTCAAAAAGCAGATGCAGCTCTAAAGTTGTTCCTGATGGCAGGGGGGAGGAGGAGAGGAAATCAGCACAGTGTAGCTAATTTAATGTAAATTAAAAGCTGCTGATGTTTTGCTTACTTTTGTCCTGAGAAGTACATTTAAAGCACGGGCTGTTTTTATCCTCAAACAGCATGGCCGTGGTCCTTTTGATGTAATTTTGCATACAAAGCTCATGTTGCAGCCATGGCTCACTGAGTTCAAGTATCCAGATCAAAATGTTTTTTTTTTTACGCTTTGAAAAGTAATTTCTCCCATCTATTGAAGCAGAAAATGAGAAAGCCTTAAGTTGTCAATTTTCAAGAGATCCCCAGACATTTAGTCTAGTTTCTTGTCATTTCCTGGAGAAATCTTTTCTTTTGTAAAGTCGCAAACCTATCAAGATGTGGTTGTCGACTGAAAATGACAGGTCGAGAAAGGAAAACGTTAATCAGAGACGCAGCCAGGGTACTCCATGATAATATTGCCAGTCTTCATGGAAGATTGACAATAATACTAATAAAAAAAAAGCATAAAAAAGTCTTATTTGAGGTTGCCAGAAGCCAGCAGTCGCATGGAAGGAAGTATGTGTTCTGGTCAGGTGAGACAAAAATTTAAGTTTTTGGTCAACAATGAAAAATGTTATTTAAGTAGGACAAAAAATACTTTAGTTTTCTCTTTCCCAATCACATGCTGTTTTGTGTTCATCTTCCACATACGACTGTCGTTTGTGGCGTAGTGTGACAAAATGAGAGTAAACTTAAAGGCAGTCAGTTTGATTTGATATTTTCATCTTTCATGCGATTTTTTTTATTGTGATTTCAAAATATTTTGGAATTACCATGAGATAGCAAGTTTTTCAATAATATTTAAAGAAAATATTGTAAGAAAAGTGAGTTATTTCAAGATAAATAAGTGTTCATCTTGGGATAATGTCTTGGAAATACATTTTCCCCTAACTGGTTTGTTCAAATTATTTATAAATGGGATTAAAGTGACTACTGATTGCCTGTTTTTGTTGCTACATGGAGTTGTTATGATCTAAAATAGACATTAAGTCGGTCCTTCATGTGATCTGTAGGACTTTTGCGAAGTTCCTCATCAGTTTAAGTTCTGTAAATACGCCGAGCCGTCCTCTGGGATTCTTACCTGCCACACTGATCTAAAAATAACAAACCTACAACTGTCTTCCTTTCGCTTTCTTCTGCCCTGATGTACTGCAGCAACAAGCACGTCCCAGGAGGCAGCGGTCATGTTTCTATTGCTCATTACCTGCTTGTCTTCCTAAATATCGCTCTAGCCGTGAACTTCATATCTTCTTTGTCTTACATATCCAATCACGACAAGAATCGGCCGGGCGTGAAATTTAACAGAGCGGACGTGTGGGTGGGTATGGTGGGAGGTAAGATGCGTCTTATCGGTTTTAATCTGCCTATTCAGGAGCCTATTTTTTCTTCCTCTCACTGGAAATCAATGGACTGTTTTGCCATTTGTTATAAAAGAAAAGCAGCTGTAATTGTGGAAAGTAATCTTGGTGAGATGGTGTGAAGTCAAACTCATTTTGATTCCCTTGACTCAGAGGATAAGTTAGCCTAACATAGCCTAAAATCAAGTTTTAAAGAACCTTAAAACCTCTTAGAAAAAACAAACCTTTTTACAGCCATGATCATGGTGATGATGCAATAAAAAGGGAAATGGCATTAAACAAGGGAGTACAGTATGAAACACAATACAAATCGATGAAGACTACAGATGGCATAATCAGATATTTTGGAGTGGAAAAAAATTGGGCATCGCTTCCCCACTTTTAAATATTAACAGTGTTTGGATTTCTAACCAATTAATGATGGTTGTTAAAAAAAACAACACAAGAAAAGGGTTTTCCCTTTTGATGTGTCACAAACAAGCTGAAAGATTGTGACACTGAAGCAGCGAGCAAAGAAAACAGATTTAAAGAATTATATAAAACAGGCTTTTATTACGTGAATCCATCATAACCCAAGGCACAAACTCAAGTGTTACTTCCTGTCTTACTTCAAAATAAGGCCTAGTTCATTAGGATTTTTTTTTTTTTTTTTTGAAAATGGGAATGATTGAAAGTGGTGTTTTAGGGGACCCTAAACTTTTTTCTTTTTTTCTCTCTTTTTATGAAACTGGTTCCTGAGTGTAAATCTTATCCTTGCATATTCATGTGAACAGTAAAAGCGCTGACGTTTTAGCCCAAATGCTAACTTGACCTGTAGCCTCAAACGCATCATACTTAACAAAATCAATGGCAGACATAACTGGTGATGCCATCTTATAGTTTATTAATCTTAAAATCCAATGAGCAGAAGCTCAACTTCGTCGTCACTCCACTCAAAACACTCCAGTTGTGCTTTGTTGTTTGGCATTATTGTTGTGTTTACTGCTAAACATTAACCATACTTCATGTTTAGCACCACTTACAGGTCTGGAGGTGTAAAAACTTGTGTTTTAGGCTGTTCTCAGTGCTTCCACGTGGAGAAAAACATTTCTCAATGCAGTTATTTTTGAAAGCGACAACCCGTTTTAGACAAGAACCTTACATTGTGAGTCTCGACTTCTCAGCTCTTGTAAAGGACCGATAATATCCTTGGCATTATTCAGCCACGGATACTACAACGCTACTTATGAGGTGCCAACCCTAAAGGGGGCTCGTAATTGCTTAGATAGAAACTAGAACCCCTCTTTCTTGAGAAAAGCTTCACTTTGAGGAGAAAATAGTGGCATCTTCAGGATTCGAGATCTCATGGAACACCTCAAGCATGCTTTAGCGGTTACACTCCAGGTGAAAATGCAATAAATAAACCACAAAGAACACACTATCAACAGCAGCCGCAGCGCTCAAGATCCCCCCTTAATAAGCTCAGAGTGAACAGACAACCCAGAGATCAATGAGGACAGTCTGAATGTGTTATTACATACCGTTTTTAATCCGTGTAAAGAAGCTCGTCTTTGTGTTCTTTTTTTTATTCTCATTATTACAGTGAAAAATCAGAGCCGCTTTGAAGCCTGCAGAGGAGTGTGAGGCCCTTATTTTTTTTGATGTGTTTGCAGGATATAAATGAAGCAGGAGTTCCCGCCGAGTTGCTCTTGGGCAGTCGTGTTTCTCTACCACCGGCTTCCTGGTGCTCTGCTTCGTTTCAGGCTGCCAAACTCAATACAGCTCCTGCCAGCTGCTGAAGGTGGGAACCCTGATTAGCTGTGACTCTGTCTTCCTGAGTTTAAAACACGAGCTTCACCACAGTGTCAGTATTGACGCTTGGTATTGGCGTTTAACTGCTCGTCTGCTGACTTCATTCATTCAAAACTGTTCTCGGCAGCCGTGCAGTTGTTTAGCGTGCGCCGTACAGTACGAGTGGAGAGAAATTTAAAAGCTGGCCCCCGATAATTGCGTGGAGATTACTGGTCAAGAGTCCGCACTCCGATGGGGGCCGGGGGTCACCGGAGCAGAGAGAAGTGGTTTGTGTAAAGTCTATCTTTACATGTTCTGATAAATGAACTTATTACAGCGAGAGTCTGCAGAGGGCAACAGACAATCAAGTCTTTAGCTTATCCGCTGTTTACAGCCACTGAGGAGGTCAAACACATGTTAGCCTGCTATCAGAGTTAATCTCTGTTTCCCTGTCAGCCTCTCTTAGCTCACGGACCTCATCTTAGCAGTTTTGGCTTGTACCTGCACAGAAAGCATATAGCTTTTATTTGTAAAAAATTAAACTAGTTAGCTTTTGGGTGTCTGTCTATCCATTCATCTATCAATTATCTAAACCCTTTTGGTGTTGCCAGCAGCCTCTCAGACCAGTTTCAGGCATTTATTTTGGAGTTGATGTAATGTCCCTGTGTTTCCTCAAGTTACTGGTGACTGTCACAACACACACGTCGCAGATGTTCTCTTCAGACCCTTTTCCTGACAAATAGCAGTGCACAATGGTAATCCTCCCAATGCTTTGCAACCGTCCTGAAAACTTGAGCTTAGCTGAATGATTCAAATGAGCAAATGCCTAGAAAATTCAGACAAGTGGACTATATTTCAGACTCCTCGTCGTACTCACCCAAAAAATTATGAAGCTAGAACAGAATGACAAGGTGATTAACGGAGTATTATCGCCTGTTCGGATGTTTGGTATTTGCGGTTTCGCCTATTTGCAGATATTTTGGCAGAAAGTGACTCCAAATTATTCAAGGGTAAACCTCCTGTTCACAGATTCTTTTGTAGAGGAGATCTACAATCAAGCTGATAGAATGGGGTTCTCACTTCTGTCAACCTGCTGTAAGGCAGCTGTGGCCACCATGTAGCGAACCATCGTCAGTATGGGAATGGGTGAATGACTGAATGTAGTGTAGAACACTTTGGAGTCCTTGGACTTGATAAAGCGCTATTACATTTACATTTTACCTAGTTGCAATTGTATTTGACACTCTATTGGCTGGTATTTGCAAAGTAGCCAATGTAGGAGCACAATTTATTTTCCTTGGCACTGATTGGTTGTATCCCCAAGAGCGGAAATACAGAAGACCGTAGATGTTTGCTTTGTCAGTAGAACCGATATGGTGTCCACTTTGCATATTAATTGATATTCAGGTATATTTTTTTGGTGTTTGAACTAATTAGATAGGTGACTGTTTGTTTTTAGAGGAGGGTTTCAAGTATTAACTATTAGCGGACGTTTGTGGTCACTAAATCCTTTGAATACCAAGGGTCCACTGTAACAATCCCAGCCAGGCTGTCATTTTCTTTATTTTGCAAACATTATCAGACTTTTTTTGTTTTTATGCTAAATTATTATTCTTAACACATTAAGCATATCTTTTATTTTTCTTCTCAGATTGGGATTACTGTACAAACCTTCAAATTATGACAAACGGTTGACAAGAAATGGCTACGACTATTTAACCTCGTACATCAAAATGCAAATGATGCTCAGAATGGTCTAGGAAGTATTACCGCAAAATCGTCCATGAGAAACTAGGGGGGCATTCACAGCAACATCGTCTCTAAGACAATAGTAGATGTTGTGCAGGAAAATTGCCTTTTCTGGCAAACAAATCTTGTGGAAAATCTCCCACTTTGGCAGAATATGAGCATAGTGTGTCCCTCTCATCACCGAGAGTCAAATATTGAATGAGGGTATTTCCATCCTCTCCTCCTGTCTCTGTCGGAGCTTCTGCTGTTTGCTTGACTTTATCACCGGCTGTACTGTACAACCCCTTAAATTATTTAGACCCTGCTCAGATTTAGAGAAAAACAGGACCAAGGGAGGGGAGAGATATTGTCTTAGACAGCAACCTCTATTTTCTCTACTTCTGTCTCGCTGCACATCAGTTCAGTGTTAACCAGAGCAAAGTCTGTCCTCCTTTCTCGCTGCATTCTTGTAGAGACTTTGTCGCCAACAAACAGATAAATTGCTGCATGAAGGCTTTAGCTTTATTCAACAGAACCACAATTAACTCACTACAGGATCCGGAAGTTCACATGCTCACCTAAAATTAACACACACAACTTTCAGTTCACACACCGACTCAAACCTTTTCTTTCGAGTCAAGGTCTTGTGTTGTTGCTGCAGCGTTTGCTTTAATAGACCTGAAACAAGAAGTAACACAAGACTCGGTATAATACAAAAATACAGCCATTTGTTTTGGCAGTCGCTGCCAAAGAGGAATGAGCATTGCACGGACAGACACATAATGCCAGTGGCCTTAAAGGCACATCAGGGGTAAAATATGAATGTAAAATCTTCAACAAGCAGGGAGTGGTCAAAATATGTTGGCCATGTTTGTGTCTCACATTCTACAAGCCAGAGGAACATCTGGTCAAATTCTTCTAAAGAAAAAGTTAAGTCATCATCAGTTTCTATGAAACAAATCAGAAACTTTCGTAGCATTTATGTTGTATGTGATTGAGGGTAAATTTCCCACTTTGCCAATTTGTTCCCCCCCCATTTCTTACCCTCTTCATACCATTTTACACCCACGTATCTCAACTTTTGCATGTCATTGTACTTCTCTCGGTAGTCTTTTTATTAGTGTGATTATTCGCTTTCAGTTGAAGCCTAATGCACTTGTGCAGCAGGACAGACAAAAATGGGAACATACTTGTTGAAAGTCTGGACTTAAACTGATTGAAATGATGTGGCACGACCTTAAACAGAACATGCATGCTTAAAAACCATCCAAAAGGCTTGAATTTTAAAAAACTCTGCAAAGAAGAGGGGCAAAACTGGAAATGTCTGGCAGTTGTTGCCACTGCGACAGGCACAACCAGTTCATGGGTTTGGGAGGCAATTATATTTTCACATAATGTGACAGCAGATTGGTTTGGATGCCGATTTCCCTTTGAAACTTTAAATCATCTTTTGAAAACAGATTTTTTTGAGGGGGTTCATTTGTGTTTTCTTCTGAAATAGGTTTTCGTGATCTAAAACCTTTAAATGACTGAAGAAAGAAAAAACCTGTCGAACTACATAAAGAGGGAAATACTTTTCACAGCACTGTATGCGATCATATTTAGTGTTAGTCGACTTGGGTCGCAGGGCGAGGGTTAAGATGTTGAAGTGGCACATTGAATCTGTAGGCTATACTTTACTAAAGCGAAGATTGTTGTGAGTGGAGCCATGCCTTTAACAGGAGCACATCAAGTTAGCACCAAGAATTTGACTCAAAAGACGAAACATTTATGCTTTTGACTTGGTAAGGCCTTAGAAGAAAGAATGCCAGTGGCTAAGCTTTGAAAGGGGAAAACGGTTGAATAACATTTCATCTTAAAGGTCAGGATCCAGCAACTTGAAAGACTCGACACCGAGTCATGAACGTTTGAGATGCGACGTGAGTTGAATGGAAAAATCCTCGGTGGCAGATGAATCGCAACCGAGGGAGTTAATTCATCGATCGTCTCGAGATATCCGCCTAACGTGGTGTCAGCAATCAGGAACGAGAGACTCGGAGAAGTGCGGAAGAGGGTCCGAGGTGGAGGGTGGGTGTCGGCCCGTCCGTGCCGTTGTCCAGCGGTGACAGCGGAAAGCTTTGGTCCTGTCACTGCTCATCGCTGCTCCACATCCGCAGCGCTCACAACATGTCAGTGTTCCTGTTCCACATGGAGGGCATCGGGGCATCATTACCATCTGGCTATAAGGCTACACCGATGTCACAGACAGGCCACCGAACACACACAGACGCGCGCACGCACGTACAGACGCTTACACACTGATCATCCAGACTGTTTGTGCTTGGAGAGCAACAGGGGGAAGGAGGCGACACGGACATGAGTCTAGCTGCTGTGACAGTCCGTCCAAATTTACCGCCAGCACTCTGGTGGCAGTTGGCCTGGTTCCTCCTCGCCGCTCTGTTACATTCCCTCAGTCAGCTCTCGATAACACACACATGCTCTCTCCACACACACATAGACCAGTATCCTCCAGCGGCCCTCATTGTCTCACTAGACTATCCATATGAGTCGTTCCTTCCCTACAGTAAAACAAACACAGACAACCTAATGCAGCCTTTTCTTTCCAGCTATGGGTCAAATAAAGAGTTTTTTTTATCTTTTTTTTTTTTTTTGCCTTCATTCTCTTTGTACTGAATGAGTTTTGCTGCTGTGAACTTTTTCAGAATACTTTCTACACTCTGCTCTCATTTATTTTTTGTATTGCCCTGACCTCCACGGTTGGAAATGGATTCATTCACTTAAAGACAAATAAAGTGTTTCTCCCCTAATCTGAAAAGTTACACCTCATTTGTTACAGCAATTTAAACATTCCCAGCCTGTCTTCTGGAATGGATGTCCCAGCTTCACAAGTAAAACTATGTTTTAAGTGAGTAAAGAGAGAAAAGTTATCCAACCCAATATGACCCTGTGTAAAAAATAGAAATCCCCCTCGTCTTCTTAAATTTGGACTCGACTGTAATTAACCACGATTTTGTTGTTTTTGTTCACGATCCACAACCAGGTCTCAAAATGGTTTTATGCATAGAATCAAGAAGTCACCTAAACAAGACCTGACAACATGAAGTAAAGCTAGAAGATCTCAGAAAGCGACACATCGTGCCCCAATCTAGCAAAGTCATTGACCTCTTATCAGTCTGCAAAAGCTACAAATCCATTTTTAAGGTTTTGGGACTCCAGGGAACCATAGAGGGAGCCATTATCCTCTAATGGAGAAAACAGGGGGCAGAGGAGAACATTCCCAGGCAGGCAGCCTAACAACATTACAAGAGTTTTGTCAGCAGTCAAACATGGTAGCTTTACTATGATGGTGTCGGTCTGATTTGCTGATTGAGGAAATGGACAACTTGCTGTAATTGATGGAAACCATTGATTTTACTCACTAGCAGTTCTTCAACGTGTCGTTCATACTTACATGCAGCAATTCAGCACAGAAGAGTTGGCCGAAGTTGTTCCTAAGCAGTATGAAAGACACTTTGGCAGTTATTGCAAATACTTTAATGTTGCCAATTTATATTTGACTGATAATGAAATCTGTTTGACAAAAAAAGCAGACAATCGCTTCCTCACAGCACTGAGTAAGCAATGAAACTATGCTGTTGTAAAAGAATAAATTAGTAACCGAGTACTCTATCGATTATTTTTACAATTAATTGAGTAATTGGAAGATCTTTCTTTCTGTCTCTCGTACAAATACACCAGCAGCGCTCTTCTCACCGTTTGCCTTGAAACGTTCACTGCACAGCTCCAGGACGACAAAGACTGTCGTACTCCAAGCATCGCGCCACTCAGTTGAAGAACACTTATTGGCCCCCAAAAAAACAACAAAAACCCGGAAAGTTGTATGTTACGCTGCTAGCATTTAGCAACAACTCATGGGGGGAAGTGAGAGCGCTGCCCAACACAAGTACCGATTAATTCACTCCGGTGTGACCTTATTCATATTTAAATTAAGACTTTCCTTAATTTGCTGTGCGGTTGGCTGGCCCCGTTTCCTTATATTGTGGTTTCTCATTTCTCACATCTGTACATAATGCCACGTCTGACTAGGCCACACTGCAACACACTGATTGGTCAGCCGCCGAATACCCCGAAGATAAAGCTGGGAGCCAAGATCAAGTCAGCCGTGCGTGACTTCTGCAGGAAAAGATTAATAAATTAACTTGTGTCACCAATCTTCATTCAGCGTGGCAAACTGCTGCCAATTATGTTTGTTTTTAACTTTTGATTTTTGACAAAATACGATTAATAAATGTTGAATATGGAAATTGTTTTTGTATCAAAAAAAGAAGTCCTGCAGGAAATGATTGCTTAAACAATATGGGCTTAATTGCAAATAAAATCACAGTAAAATATACAAATATTGTGTTTTACGATGACTTTATGTAACAGACCAATACAATATTAGCACATAATGTTGAAATGGAAGCAAAATCGTACATGGCCAGCAAGATTTTCACGAAAGAGCTTGAGCTGATTTGTAAATAGGAAAAAAATATCAGTCTATGAAAGTGTAAAGCTGATAAAAACAGTGAAAATGTGGCCAAAAGGTAGCTGTACTTCCAGATAAAGGTGATCTTTAATGCATTAATTGTCACAAATGTGTGAAATATTACTAAAACCTTTTATGCCGTGATAACCTTTTAAAAAACATCAATCCATTTCTTTGTATTTCCAAATTGTGCACCATTTGTTGTTGCTCTGTCACTTAAGAAACAGACTTAAAACAATAATTTTAGAGGTTGAACAAGTAAAAAAATGACTAAATATGCACATTACAGTGTTTTACCTTGGCAGGTCACTGTATGAGGCATTCACAATGAAGTGGGCCAACAAACTCAAAATATTTAATGTAGCACTTTATGTTCATTGCATTTAAAGATGATTGACACGTTCCAGAGAAATCAGTCAAGAGCCTCACTTTTTTAGTTTGCATTAGCAGCATCTGACTTGCTAAAAGACTTTTCTCGAATACAAACAGAAACGGGTTTTGCTCACAGTTCATATATATATATATGAATCAAAGCTGCATGACTGTTGTTTTGAATGCCGATGAATCTACAACACTTCTCCCCGCTGAGTTTCACCTTGTCCGGTGCTCTTCTGAGAGCTTTTGGTCTCATTAATCTAATTTTCTCCCTCCTGCCTGCTTTCCTCTCCATTTTTTCTTCCCTCATCCTTCGTTTCTCCTCCCTCCTTTACAGACAGTGATCCAATTAGCTGCTAGCTGCCATGGCACCAGTTGCCTGCAGATGTCTGAGTGTGTACATGGAGGGTGTGTGTGTTTGTGTTATTACTGCACCGATACTGACTGCGTCTCAGTAACCTTGTGGTGTATTCTGACTCCCTGCCTTACTCTGACGGAGAGTTCTGCTGTTTAAAGGGTAAAACGGAGCCGTGTGATTCCCTGATCACTTTGATAAGTGATAGGGGAACGTGGGGCGGCAGGGGTGTCAGATTGACTGATATTCGAGACCGTTTGTCCCTTTCCTGCCGCTGTTTGCTTTGTTTTTGTCATCTCTGATCGGTTGGGTTCAGGCATTGCAGTCGCCGCCTTTCACCGTGGCACCGCAGCTGCTTGGTTAAGTTTAAAACTCCCGCGGGTGACGGAGCAACGTCCTCCCGGTAATTCACTTGAAAAATAAAGTCCAGGAGCGCAACTTTCTCAAATAAATGCATGGAAAGCATGAAGCAAGGTAAACAAAGAAGAGTAAATACTTTACAGCAAATTACAGCATGAACTGACCCTGACACGACTTTTTTGTGATATTTTAGAAATATTTAGAAAACGTGTATTAACTAAAAGAACCTTTTCTGAAATGAACCCAAATCGGTAACACTTTATTCAAAGGGATGTGCATAAGACTGATATGACACTGTAATAAACATGATATGACGCTGTCACAAACATGACATAACGTGTTATGTCATGTTTGTGACAGTGTCATGTCAGTCTTATGCAGACCTCTTCAAATAAAGTGGGGCCATTATTTACCCATTTTCACTTTATCTTGTAGGGTTAAAGTAATTATTAGGGTAGAGACCTAAGCCAAAAGGTGGCCCTAGTACAGTGGGGCTGTCTTACGATATTTCTTTTTTATTTATTTAACCAGGTAAATTGATTGAGAACTCAAATCATTGCTGGAGAGCACATAATTATTTAATTTTATTTCTGCTGTGATTTTGGACCATTCTGGACCAACACCATCATGTTGCACAGCTCCTAAACTTCACACTGGATCTCAACTAACTTCCGTTCTGCGTTTCTCCTCTTTATCTTCAGACTCTTGAAATTTGATTCAAAAAAGATGTGCAACATTTACTTCCAGCTGAAAAGAGGGCATTGGACCACTGCTGAAGGTAAATCCGGTCCTTCCTTTTACAGACAGGATTGGCTTTACACCTGGGTGCCCAAATCCATATCAATTTTTGAAACTATTTTTCAATCAAAATTATGTTAGTTTGCTGGTGTTGTTTAATATTGATTGTAATTTTCTAAGAAATCCATTAACTTTTGGGTTTTCATCACCTCTCAGTCATAATAAAGAAAAGAGTTTCTGAACTGAACCTCTGAGATTAAAATTTACTTTTGTAGGAAGAGCCTGTAAATACATTATGCTTCTTATGCAGACAGAAATCCTGATAGTTTATTACAGACCGTTAAGGATTTTTATTTTTTTATTCAACAGCGATTGCTTTTAAGAGGACGCAACTCTCCCTCCCCCTCCTTTTTCTTTTCTGCTCTTACCTTCCCACTCTGACAGCTTTGCCTTCGACAATTAATTCTTTTCTATGATTTCCAAAGAGGGACTCTAAAACGTGTTGCCCAGGCTACGTTGAAAGGCAAGGCCAGCATTCTCCAGGTAATCAACGTGACGAGCACTTTTTTTGAAAAGATGAGCGTGAAATCTTTCAGCTGAGGGTTCAAACAAGAGAGAGAAGAATGCTTTAAAAGGATCCGTGTTGTTGCGCGCGCAAGGTCACGGTTTTATGTTTGCGTGGTTTGAAGGTAAACTGCTGACGTATTATCGGCGTCTTTTCTCCTCTCTCTTTTTCTCTCTCTTTCTGCTGTTTGTTCGGGAAGCTAGAAATTCAATTAGTGTGGGTGATGATGAATGAAAAGCCCCATGTTTTTATAAAATATGTCCGTAAATTTAAGACGTTTGACATCCTCCCTGCACAAAGCTCCACCTCAAAGGTTCAGGATAATATAAAATGTACTCCCTCCCTAATTTGTACCTTGGGAGCTGCAGAAGATCCCTGAAGTGGAAATGTGCCTGGGGTCTCTGTTATCAGGCCTGAGTTTGACTTCTCGTATTTATTTATTTTTCTGTCTCTTCATTGTCAATTTACCACTCAAATATCAAGAAATGAGCACAGGGAGATTTCATACGAGCTCAGTGAGAGAGTGTGTCTAGAATGTACCAGCAGAGAGATGTTAGCATTGAACTATGAACCCAGATAGGGTCACGACCTTTGAACTGGTAGAAAGTGTGCAGTATGAGGTAGCAGAAACTTCACTGAGATACAAAAATATTAGATCTAGGATGTTAACATGGAATAACTCGAATTAATACCACAATTTTTAAATAAGCATCTGCTCGTAAGTCGCGTTTATTTTTTCCTCCTCCTGTATGCAAATAACTGCATCTGCATGCACAGGTGCATTTTCTCATGTCCACTAACTGTGTGTGTGTGTGTGTGTGTGTCTGTGTGTGTGTGTCTGTGTGTGTGGATGAGTGTTAGTGGGCGGATGGTTACCCGGTGTGGATCATGAAAGATAAGGGAAAAAACAGATGGCTAAAATCTCCAGAGTCTTTCACATGCACATGCATAAACAGTCACACGCAGAAGAAACACTGCAGTGGAAAATACTGGAAATCAAGGAATACTTTAACTTCTCTAGTGATTGTTGTTGTTGTTGTTAAAGGTAATGCAACATATTTTTATTCTGAATCCCTAGGAGATAGCAAAGGTCAAAAACCATTTATTACATCTGAACGCCCTGGAAAGTAATTTGTTACAGTTAGGGTAAGAGTTAAAACAGAAGGTTTTGCTCCACCGCACCAGAATGAACTGGTAACATGTTGAGGATGTAGTTAAACATTGTGACTCAGGTGTGTTGAACTAAAATGCATCTAAATGTTACAGGACCATAGCTTTTATGAACTAGAGTTAGAGCTAAGAGAGCTTGACAAATGTGGGTACATTTCTAGTTTATTTCTTTAAAAATGATTGAAAAACTCCATTGCTTCTTTTACTGCCACCTAGCGAATCATTGCTATACTATGCGGACTTGTAAATACATCTATAGTTTACTTTTGACATTTTTTTTTATTAAAAAAGATTCTTCAGATCATCTCAAAGTAGTAGAAATAAAGATTTTGGGACTACAATCACGTTAAAAATCCTTCAGATTGTTTTTTGTTTCATTTTTTCCCCCACTAGTTGTCAGTATTCTTAGACAGAAAGACTAAGAAATGAAAAAAATACTAGGTACGAAAAGCGATGTTTAATGTTTTGTGATAATTAATTGGCTTCTTTACCAGCTTGTGTTAAGCGACGAGTTTCGTAGCTGTAGATTTTGCTATAAACCTTGCATTTCTTCTGACGTAAACCTTCTTTAACTCACTCATGAAACACCAAGATTCTTTCTTCAAACAAAATGATGTAAAATATATTTATAAATTCAAACGTATGCTGTTAAAATAGGAAGTATTTAAAAGAGAAGTGATATGCACTGTCCTGAACGATCTATATTTTCCCCTCTGAATGTGTTGGTATGTTCTCCTGTACTCCTTTATTGTACACGTTAAGATAATTAGAAACTGTAAATTGTTCTTGCGTGTGAGTGTTTGCAGGCGCGGTCGTCTAGCTTCTATGTCACCATGTTGCCCTGTGATAGACTGACAAGCGGTCCGGGGTGTATCCTGCCTAATTCCCAAAATACCGCCGGAGACAAAGACACAAGGCCCCATGCATGGATAAGATGTCCTTTCACTGCTTTGATCATTGAGATTCCTTCCAGTTCAATCTGACAATCAGCCCTTAGGAATGCCTGCGCTATCCGTCAATTGTCTTTCCTTTTTCCCTTAGTTTTTGGTACGCAGTTGGAAAATCCAATAAAAAATCTCAGGCATTTCAACGTGAGGAATCTAGATTGGGTCAATCTGTCGGCCAGATTGACTTTTAAAGAAACAACAATGCAGCCAATAAATATTAACAAATGGTATTCTCTTAATTTCATGTGTACTATTGTTACAGAGAGATTGCAAATATCTAGCCAAATACAACAAACGGAGCAATACCACAGATAATCTTGTGCATAGAGCGTCGCAGTATTGTTTTCTTACAAACAGCGAAATGAACAAAGAAGACAACGACGACTTGATCAAAGTTTTACACCCATGTACTGTGATGCTTTTGGCTCTTGCGGTGTGTCTGATTATGTCATGTTCTATGAATGTACATCTTGGAAATTTCCTGACTTCTCTTTACGTTTCTCTAAATTCGGAAGCTAACTCAGATCTGCCCTCTAGTGGCCACATTTCCTGATGACTTTGCCCTCTTAAAGATGCTGAAAGTGTCAATAACATGGGTGTCCTTATTTAAGTGCATAAAAAAAACTTAAGATGAAGAACAGCAACTTAGTTTTTATAACTTAACACCTGAATAACCAAAATAGCAGAAACCAAACAAAATAAACCCAAAAGGAAAATAACTATTGATTTGTTTTGTTGGTCCAACCCAGCAGCCTTTGTTGGAAGAAGTGAATTGGTGCGTTTCCATTTCAAATGTGCTCAGAACTTTAGAAAAAACAAAACACAATTTTGTTTCCATTGAATAAGAAACACAATTAAAATTAGACGTGAATATGTTTTATTCACGCAATAAGTCATTAAAAAATATACTGTGGTACAGTCCTCTGACTACTTCATGTTGTCTTCTTTACGTTTGCACAAGTGGCAACATCAAAAAATCGTTTCCACTGTAATCTTTCAAAACAAACTAATTTCTATACGGCCGAAAAACCACCTCATACTAGCCCCAAAACTTTTAATCGTAATACCAGAGGTTTTTTTTTTTTTTAAATTAGCAATTTATTTTCCAAAAAGTCAAATTGCTCAATCATATGGTCAATGGAAACGCAGCTGCAGAACTCCAGAAATCCGATCGACCTATTAAGGACATTCAAAGGGCACCAACTCTACACAATAAAAAAACAAAAAAAAAACAAAGAAAAAAAATATTTTTTTTGTTTCATTTTTTTAAGTGACGTATCACTGCCAGATTTTGTTCTCGACAGTCAGATGCAGTTGTGCAGGTGTAGCTCAAACTGACATTTGGCTGCAGCGCTTTTCCTGTAGATTTTTTCGTATTTCTCCAGACACGGCAGATGCGAGGCTCCGCAGCAGCGAGGCCGGTTGTCACTGCTCATTCTTAACGTTGCCTCGGCGTACGAGGGGCACAAAGTCTTTAATTAACATATCTGCGTGACAGTGCGTGTTGTGTGTTTGTGTGCTAGGTGCGCGTGCTGGCAGATGACTGTGAAATTGGCTAATTAACATGACCTCCCTTTGATCCGGGGAGAACACACATGCTACATCTGATTTCATGGGGGTGGTGGTAAGCCGGAGGAATGGGAGGATTCCTGGAAAATTATAGTTTCCTAGTGTTTGTACGTGTGTGTTTGGTTATTTTAAAAAAAAAAAAAAAAAAAAAAAAAAAAAAAAAACGATACGATGCCAAAGCGGGAGGACGTGAAAATCGGTCCAGATGTTCCCAGATGTATCGGGACGTCAACGTCACCGCGATGATAAATCAAAACCCTCAAGCTCAGCATAAAGAAACGTGGTGCAAATGATTGCATATTTCAAATCTGTGTAAATATCAAGGAGCGAGGCTACATTAAGTAAAGTGGAGCGGTGAATTAGCTGTTCTGTAAGCACATAGCTACAACAGATGGAGTTAAACAGAAGACAGATGGACAATGAACTGCTTCATCGCACTAATATGTAAGAACCATATTTACTGCTGCAATGTTTTCCTTCCTGCAAAGATGTTGGGAGTACTGAGTGTGACAGCACTAATTTCCAGTAAAACGCTTAAAACTAATTATTAGTCATATTATTATTGTCTCGTTGCTGTTGGAGCTGGATGTGGCATGTTACAGAGGAGAGATCCAAAGGTATTCTCCTGTTTGTATTTAGTTTTTTAGTTCTGTTATTTTAACTCATTGCTGCTGCAAAAAAAAACAAAAAACAAGAAAAAAAGTTTCAAAGCCTGGGCTGAAGTTTCACCTTCCAGTAGAACTACAATCATCCAATCTTTAAGGACTTGAGCTGTGAAGATTCTGCATGAAGATGTGTAAAGTTAGTAGACTCGTACAATTTCTCGTGTCTAAACGTTGGACTTTTTCAGGTTCCAGTTTTTAAGTTTTGCACATTTTTAAGTTTAGAGAAATTTGTTGCCACATACGGTGTGCGTCTTCGTCTCCCTCTTGATCTGTCTCTGATTGACCGTCTGCGACTTGTCTCCACGTCACAGCTACGTCATGAGAGCTTCGCAGCTTCTTAGCACCTCATTTTTAATGTTTCTTTTCTGTTTTTAACCCTTTCTTCCTTCCTTACGCCCCCTCCTCGCTCTTCATCCGTCTTCATCATCTTTCTCTCTGATTCGTTTTTTTCCCCCTTCATCACCTCCTGGGTAATGACTGGGGGACAGGTGGAGACCAGACCACTGCTACCACCAGTCTCTGTGTGTTCGCCTGAGTCACACACACACACACGCACGCGCACACACACACACAAACACACAGATGGTGGACAGGGGTCCCTGCCGGCCAGCCTGTCTGTCTGGTGATGGGGTGTTGTTGTTTTTGAGTGCATTCAGCCACACATGATTAGCGAGACAAACACACACTCACACACGCATATGCGGACCCTTCTACGTGGCACATATGGGGCTCAGCACCAAAACAAGTCACCTGCTATTTCTGTTACACACACACACACATACACACACATACACACACGCAGCTGCACAAACCCAGTCCAGAACTACGATCAGAGGGGTTGTGAGACTGTCACTGCTGATTATATGTCTTTTTTTTTTTTTTTTTAAGGTTTTGGTTTGTGGAACTCTTGCCAGTGAAAGTAAATGTTGTTGCACATGGTTGTGGTTTTCTTCTATGGGAAACTTTGAAACAGAAATGGAAAAAGTATATCTCTGCTGATTTATATTTTAAAAACAAAACATGTCATTTAGTCTCTCTCGTCACGTCCCAATACGCTAGTGTCTGAAATCAACTAATACAACTCAGTTTCACAGTCTCCGTTTGCATGCATTTAGTAAGCCAGGTCAAAGTCAGTCTTGTGTCATTAATGTCAACAAAATAAAAAAAAACAGAACTTCAGTATTGGATGATCGACTCCACTGCGTCTTCCTAGACCGGTATCACCGTCACAGACGAGCAGCTGCAAAACAGCTGTTAGACGCTCAACTGTACGTGTCACCTTGTCATTATTCACATTATATACAGCTCCCAGTGGAGCCCTAAAGGTTGGAGAGCTGAAGGTGCCTTTAAGAAATAAAAATAAAATAAATTTAAAAAACCCTCTTTTGTGACTTTTTTTTTCTCCATCAAATTTTCATCCTTACTACAAACAAATGCTCCTCCCCCAAAAGAGGAAGTAATCCCAGGGGCGTCTGAGAGTGTCTGCCTGTCTACATGAATCTGTTTACTCACTTCCAGCTCCTTTCAGCTGAGCTGTAAACTTATACAGCTACAACTTTTTAAATTTAATCTTTTTTTTCTTATTGTGATTCTTTTTTGAGTACTTATTAGTCACCTGAGTCTTTTTTCTTTGTTTGCTTGCGTGAAAATGTTTGAGTTTAACATTAAAGCACAGTTTGAACCAATAGGCATCCGTCACATCTCCTGACGCAGGAACGTCTTTCTCCTCTGCCTCCAGAGTCTGCTCACAAATCCATTTCAGGCACAAAACAATCTATCCTGTTATCGTCTGACAGAACATTAAATAGGAACGGACAAGGGGGCGGCAGCAGGAAAAACCTGTGCTCTGAGTTGACTTTCCCTGGCGAACGGCTCTGTTGTCCAGTCGATTTGTTTCCGGTCGCTTCATTTAGTCCTGGTATGATAAACGATTGCAGACAGCAATCATTCTTGGCTCATTTGTAGCCAAGCGGACAGAGTTCAGGAGCGTGCTGCAAACGTCTCCAGGAGACTCCATGCTGCTTGTTTACGTTAGCAGGCGTCATTAAAAATGATAAATTAATATAATCATGAAGTATCAAAGCATAAAAATGCATAAAATTAATGTATCTGCGTATCAGGTTTCTTATAAGAGCTAAAGTTACAACAAATGACACTAGCAAACTTTGCTGAATGATAAATTGTCCCAAAACGTATTGCAATGAACAACAATATTGTTGTTTTGAGAACATTTTCAAGTAATACAATAGTAATAAGGGCATAAAAGTGCAAGAACACGAACATTTAAATACTAGAACTGGAAGACATTTGGAATATCCAAAATAAATCAAGAAAACAACAAATAAAATAAATTATGAAGCCTCTGTAAACAAAATTATCTTCCAAAACCAAAAAAGGTATAGTTGAGACCAAGACACCAGACTGAAGACTTTTATCATTCAGTTTTTGGTAAAAAGAGAGAGAAACAATAAATCAAGCAAATGAAAATTATTGAGTTTCTTCTACTTTATCATTCGATTGATTTATTGTTTATTGTGACAGGCCTAGGTGTCACAACATGTTAAAGAGCAGAGTGGGTGTCGGCTGCTCGGTCAGCTTAATGTTTCTAGTTTGTGGTTCATACATTTACCATTACATGCCCTCATCTGTCTGTATTCTCATCGTACGTCTTCTCCTGTTCTATCACATCAGGGTCTTATGCTGCCATGTTTACAGCTGTATTGTCTTCAACTCGCTATACTGCCCCCTGGCTGCGACCTCAGGTTAGTGTTTGGTTATTTCAAGATCCAGGACCTATTTTTGTTCTTTTTTTCCCCACAACCGGTTCTCTTAATATCAACACTTTCTTTTCTTGGCTGAAACACAACAAACATTGCAGACAGGCACATGGCGACAGGATAAGGCCTTTAACTATACTGTACACATTGTGTCTCTTGTAAATCACATTGCTGTAATAAATAAACTAGATTGGACTGAATTTGGAGAAGTTGCATCTTACGCTGGTTACTTTACACTCTGAAGGCCGCTGCTTGCAACAGAGTCACGCCATCTGCTAAAAGACAATATGATGAAACCAAACTCTCCTCTTTTCATGAATGCACTTTGAGATGATGTCCATGAACGCTATCTCAAAATCAGAGACAAGGAGCTGAAGAGCAGCTAGCAATGATAAAAGACCAGAAAGACTTTCAAAGTGCTAAATCAGGTTTGTTCAAGTGGAAAACCCCCTAAAAAAAACCCCACACCGACAACCTCTACTGGAAACTTCCTTCGTCAATTTATGCGCGAATGCACTCTGGGTGTTGTTAAAACTGCACTCTAACTGCCTGTTTTGTTTGTTTTGTTTTGTTTTGTTTTTGTTTTTTTTTACTGTTTTGTGGTGCAGAACCACTTGAGCGAGAAGCGAGTCTGGTCTGTTTCCATTTCACCGGCTTTATGCCATCAGATGGTCCGCTTCCACCATTACCTCCTTGTCCTGACCTCCATTTGCTCCGCAGCTCATTAGCTTACCACTTCTCCAGAAGAGTCCAGCTCAAGTGGCACCGCTGAATGACATTTCAGTGCAGTAGCCAAAATCTTCGAGTGGAAAATTAAAGGAGAAAAAAACAACAACAAAAAAACAAACAATGCAAAAGGGAAACACAGTAAATTGTTGTACTTGAATAAGTACAGCTGTGCTGAACGGGAGCCGGCCCTCGTTGTTGTTGATGATTTATGGTCTTATCTCCTGTCCTGTGGGTCTGGACTGTTGCATGTGGAATACGACGCCATCAGTGCACCTGGCAGAGGGTAAGTGGGTGATTAATCTCCAACTTAATGAGGCAGTTCCTTAATTTTTATAAGTGGTGATAAACCAGGAAAATATGCATATATATTGTTTTTTCTTCTCATGCACTCTGTCAAATTTATCCTAACAGTCTTTCTCTGCATCTTGCCTAGTTACAATTTCTGGAGGTGATTATTATATTATTATTATTATTTTTTTATTTTTATTTTTTACATGAAACTGTAGAATCGTGTCACTATGTCCCGCAAAGACATCTTCACTCTCCTCTCGCCTGCATTTGCGCCCCGGACATAAATCGGTAGAGCAGGAGAGACGAAGAGGTTGAGACTGAAGAGGAGACAGAGGGGAGATAAACAGAGGTAGAGGTATGTGATCTATCTGCGGCTGATGGGCTGCTGGACGGGCCGCTGCTGCTTCGACAACCCTAATCTGACGGGCCCGGCCCGATGCCGATCCGACAGCTGCTGCTAACGTATGGCTGAGGGAACAGATAGGAGCTGCGCTAACTCACGTATACCTTTGTTTCTTCCATTTCTGTTTCAGTCTCAGGTTCTGGATCGCTGGATTTTACTTTAGTGCGCTTCATTGATGAACAAGTTGTTGCTGTGCAAATACAACAATGTCTCTGAATTATTTGTCAGCAACTAATAATACTAATGGGTACAATTACAATTTCAGAATATCAGACATCATTACTCAGAACATCAAAGTTCACCCTAAAGCGAAGAAAGTCTTAATAGCCAAAGATACATTTAGTATCTCTGGTAAAGAAGCGTAACAATCTCAACTTGAATTATTTATTGCAGTACAATTAGATCTTTAATCTTTATTCAGTAGGAGCAAAATCTCACATTAAGACACAATTTGCTGCTTGTCCCATTGACACAATTTAAGGGTGTGTTTATAATCCAGTTATGCATTTAATTCCACATTGCAGCTTGTTGAACATATAACAGCGGGCTCATGTGTCACCTGCATGATGGCTGTGCTGACATGTCAGGTAACCGAGGCAACATTTGCAGAATATGACGTTTGCCAGAGGGGAAACACGCACTGAAAACAATCCAACAAAAATCTTAAAGCAGGAATTTAAACACATTAACACTGGCTTAAATCCTGGAAACGATCTTCATCGCGTTACTTCAACGTTACGTCGGCGTCCTGACTTAGCATGCATCATGACCTGTGGATTGTCTGAGTCATGCTGTGACTCAGACGTATGAGGCTGAGCTGCGTGCAGCTGGGACGCTCCGTCTGCACAGCTTTCAAACATCTGTCTTTCTGGACGGAAATGGCTTTTGTTGCATGTTGGAATCTACTCAAAGTTACTGCTCTGACGTAGCATTTACAAAAACAAACAACTGGAAACCCACGTGTGTGTGTGTGTGTGTGTGTGTGTGTGTGTGTGTGTGTGTGTGTGTGTGTGAGCTTTCATTTACTTTTATTTCCATTCATCCGGATGCAGAAAGACACTCTGTTGTTTATTTAGCTTTTTTTTCTCTCTCTTTCCACATTTTTTTGTGAAAACCTACATCGAATATGTACATTTACAAATTAGAGAGTAGACGATACGGACTTCAAGTTTTTTCACATTTTGTGGTGAGATTGTGATAAACATAAAAGTGATAAGAATGATTTACTTCATGTTTTTGTAACTGTGGAAAAGAAGAAGTTTGATTTGTATTACTAAGTAACTGCATTTAATCTGCATTGATAATGTCATTGAAGAAACAGTGGAGAAAATAGCAAAAACTAACAATTCTCAACAATATGGACAGTTTTTATATATCATTAATGGGAAATTTATTGTGACGATAAATCAAAATTCTTATGACAAAACATTGATCACAATACAATATGATAAATGCTCAGCCTATATATATATATATATATATATATATATGTATGTATAAAGCTGTAAAAGGGTTTTCTTCAAAGTAAAGTTCCTGTATCTGATTAGTACAATGGGCTCCTTCATATAAAGTACAAACATGCATGTGGAGGCAGAGAAGCGTGTCCCAGTCGCCGTCCATCCTCCTCCACCAGGTCCATGAATAATGTAGAACTCCCATTTTCATGCCACTTCGCATCCCGTTTTCTCCTCCTCCCTCCCTCCTCCTCCTGTGCTGTCGTAAAAATAGAACCGTAGACCTGCAAGCTTTCACTCTGGTGTTTACACCATCATGACCCTCCCCACTGCTTTTTCTCCTGACAGTGGGATTATTAGTCTCATTCATCTCAGCCTGCTCCCCTTCTCTATCCTCCACAGGACCCAGCGAGCAGAGACGAGGTAGACGGGTTTTTGCCGGGCCAGGCCGAGAGAGGAGGAGAGGAGGTCCTCAGGTAGCATATAGATGCTTCATCTCCATATCTTTATTGCCGCGTCTCACAAAAATAGCCCTGCGAAGGCCTCTTGTTCTCGCTTCCTCGAGCCTCCCACTCCTCCTCTGCATGCACTCAGGCTCAGCTCGGGGGGGTGGTGGTGATGAGGAGCTCTCCTTCAAGACGCTAAATGTACAAACGAGGACACAGGCAGTGAAATGAGATGCCTGCACCTTCCCTGCAGGTGTAAAGCAGCAACGACGCAACATGAACGGGAAAACGATGGCGGACGGGAGATGTGATTCCAGTTGCAGAAAGTTTTATTTAGTGAACAGAAGGTTTTTTTTTTTTTTTTTTTACTTATTAATTTAGTATGTGTTTTAAACATCTACTGCCTGTATTTTTGAGCAGAAACATTCAAAGCCTAGACTGTACAGGTGACGGTAAAAGACCTGGGTCAGGCTTTAGAATGGTCTTAAAGAGGCAGTAACCCAGGGCCCCGAATTTTGGGGATGATGCAAAAAAATTGTTTTTATATGTAGTGTTTATGTTCTACAAACATTGCGCCTCATATTAGGGTCATATTGTTAGATTCTTATTAAAAGTAGTGCAGATAGGGCCTTAGCCACAAGCCTTGTGCAGGTTCCCAGAAACAAATCTATTTTTTTTTTAAATAATCATATAGTGATCGACAACAAGGCTCAGCAGCTTCAAATGCAGAACAACCAGATTCCACAACAGCTGCATCCCTCATGGATGCTAAAGTCCCATTAGTTTAATATTTTATTATGTATATTTACACTGATACTTTTATTACTTATGTATTTATTATTATTGGAGCCTTGCAACGACATTTCTTTCAGTTCGTACCTTTTTTTAAATGTCTATTTGATTGACAATAAACTCCATCTATGTTTGTTTCTCTGCAGCCCGTTGCTTAGTGACGCCTGTACCATTTCCGGCCCTCGCTCCAGTGGTTGGGGACCCGATGACCCCAGGTTCCTCAGTGCTGATGTGTTCAGGTCACACATATTATGTTGATCATGCATCATTTATCTGCAAATCAGTGTGCATTCATCTTTTTTTTTCACCTGCCGGTTTATTCAGGAAGGAGTCAGAACTGAAATGAAATGTGCACGCTTTAGTCTCTGGTCTCTTTTTTTCTTTCTTTCTTTTTTTTTCAAAACAGACAGCACAAAGCAGGGAGAGCATGAGGAATGGACATATGGTGTTATTTGAAAGGATGACAGAACAAAATCAAACCGTGTGAGACGAAATTAGCTGAAACGTGCTGATACAAGTGTTGCAGGGGAATCAAAGCGCTGCTTTTTGAATATGAAGCATATCGCAGACGCTCTGCGCGACTGTTTTTTTATGACGTTTTTTTTTTTTTTAACTAACCCTCCCTCCCTCCACCTCGTCCCTCCATCCCCCCTGAGTTCCCTGCTGTCTCTAAAGCTTTTCAAAAAGCTTTTAGTTTGGCATTTGATTCTCTGCTCTCCTTTTTTCTTTTCCCCCCCACCCTGAATGTGTCGGGCTGTTTTTTTTTTTTATAATTTTTTTTTCCCTTCTTTTCTTCTCTTTCATGCAGAGCACCTTGGCCACTGAAAGGGAGTGTTGGAGGGGTCCGTGGTTATTGAATGTGAAGGCGGATGACATGGAGAAGAGAGGACATGCAATGAAAATGAAACAAGCAGACATGAGGAGACGGGGAAAGCAAAGGTAAGAGGCAGAAGATGGAAAGGGACAAAAAGAGAAGATGAAAGACACAGGGGAGAGAGAAAAACGGTGGAGATGAGAGGAGAAAGAAGAAGGTGAGAGAAAAAGAAGAGAGACAACAGAGAGAGGAAAAAAGAAGAGACATGATGAAATAAAAACGCAGACAAAAAAAAAAAAAAAAAAAAAAAAACAGACCAGAGGAAAAAAGAATTTAAAAAAAAAGGGAGAGAGGGAAACGGGCGGT
>NW_015116384.1:0-412 GCF_001443285.1 Poecilia latipinna | reverse complement strand
GAAAAAAAGAAAAGAAAAAAAGAAAAAAGGAAAAAAAAAGGAAAAAGAAAAAATAAAAACACAAAAAAAAAAAAAAAAAAAAAAACAGGACCAGAGGACAAAAGGACATTAAATAGACAGGAAGTAGGAGAACGTGCGGCTTGGAAAAACGAACTGATAGATACAAGGTGATGGGATAACAGGGAGTCGAAAAAGATGAGTTTAGGGAGGAGAACATAAAAGGGGAGGAGGAAAAAAAACAAAACCCAGAAACATGCCTGTGAAAAGTGAGAAGAGTGTATACCAGACCAGAATGGGGTGGTGGGTGGAGGGGGGAGGAAGCAATGGATGGGGTGGGGGAGAGAAGGAGAAGAAGAAGAAGAAGAAGAAGAAAAGAGAGAGGACAGGAGGAGGATGAGAAACCAGTCGTTCT
>NW_015116383.1:30160-38161 GCF_001443285.1 Poecilia latipinna | reverse complement strand
TGCCAGCAGCTGCCTGGTTCTGAGGCTTCAGGTTTAGCTGCTACATGTTAGCATTGAGATGCTATTTTAGGCTAGCATAGCTTCGCTGGTAGGCTAACTGCTTTTAGCACAATTTGAACTCAACATCCGTGTTTTCCAGCGTAAAAATCAGATTTTTTAGAATCAACCCAAAGAAGCGGCTTCATTGCTAGCGTTAGCGATGAAGCTGTGCACCAGATTTAAAACCGTACCAGAAACAAACAAATACAAATTTTCCGCCCAGAATGATTAAAATGAGCAGATAATTGTTATTGCTTTTGAGCAGAAACCATATAAAGTCTGGAGTTTCTGATTTTATCTGCTCTGAGTTCAGCTGCGGGGTCAGCTTCCCACCAGCAGAGGTCAGTGAAGCGCTGCTTCCTGAAGTCGTGGCTGCAGAGACGCAATTAAACCAGTTAGTGTGTGTGTGTGTGTGTGTGTGTGTGTGTGTGTGTGTGTGTGTGTGTGTGTGCGTGTGTGAGTGTGTGTGTGTGAGGCTGTAGCTCCTAATGTTTAATAATGGATGGCAGCATTAGGAGCTTGTAGCTGCTTACTGAAGGGAGACATTAGGAAGTTTAGATTGTGTTTCTCTCCTCACTGCTTCCTGCTCTCTGCACTCAGTCTCTTGATTTCTCTCCATCTCTTTTCCAGCGGTCATTATGTGGCGCTGCTGGAGCCAAGGCTCTGCTCTGGGAGTGGAGCTTTGACACCGAGCCAGAGGCGGAGAGGAGGAAACAGGAGAAGGAGAGGAGGTCATGAGGGACAGGAAGAAGAAAGACGGGACGTTTGGAAGATCCGATCTGAGTAAATCTGGAGTCGGCTGAAGGAGAGCATCGATCCCTCCCTCTGAGCTTCATTTCACCCGGAAACCGCCTGAAACGAGAGCTGAACCTGCTGGTTCGGTTCTGCATGAGGGCCAGGTTGGTCACCGAGCAAAGCCTCAGTCAGGAGGCCTGAGGAGGGGAACCGGGTCGGCCCTGGGACGGGAAGCATCCTGGTCCGGGTTAAATCACCCAGAGACAGAGACGGGAAGACGCTCAGGACCAAACTCTGAGCTGAAGCATCATTTTCTGATTCCTGGAAGCTGAAAAATGGAGTTGGACAGCGGAGGAGAAAGCTGCGTTCTGATTGGACGAGATAGGAATCCATTAGTGCTGAGTCAGACTGATGGGATCTGCAGCAGCCAATCACAATCTAATAGAGGGACAGACGGCCAATGGAAATTAGTTTAGAGGAGAGCAGAAAGGTCAGGGATTAAAACCCAGGAATCCAGAGTTTAGGGTTCCCATGACGACCAGCAGGAAGCAGCTACAGGTCTGACCAGAACCTTCTGCAGCTCGGTGGTAGCATCATCATGATGTGGGACCTGACCGCAGAGCAGAGAGATGGAGAGATGAAGAGCTTTGTTCCTCCTCTTCCTCCCAAGGACAGCGGTATCGACCCGCCGGGTCAGCAGCTCGGTTCGTCTTTCTTCACCAAAACATTCTGGGTCACAGAGCTGCTAAAGCCTTCGTCCTCCTGCTCCTCTTCCTCTGTGACCGGCAGCCATGTTTAATTGATGGAGTGATGATGAAAGTTGCAGGAGGAAGGATGGTTGTTCCATGTTTTACTCCTCTGGAGAAGCTGCTCAAGTCCTGACACTCCTCCTGAAGTTCTGGTTCTGGTTCTGGTTCCAGTAAGTAACATTCAAAGTAAAAACCAGACTCTGCAGAACTCTTCATATCAGCCAGCAGAACAGAACCGGAACCGGGCCGGGTTGATGTCCAACGTCTCTGCAGCTTTAAATAGAGCAGCTGAAAATAGACGCAGAACCGACCCGATCGGATCAGAAGCTTCAGAGCAAAGGCTCTGATGCACCGCAGTTATGTGACTTTTTGTGCTACGAATACCAAAACTGAAATATGAAAACCAGCCAGTCTGAATACGTCAGATTAATAGCACCTTTTGAAAATTAAACCTTTTAGCAGCTATTAAACACACTAAGAGTTATAAAGATGTTAAAACATCAGCTGTCTAGATAATCTATAATGTCTTTGACTTGGTGATGGAATTACTAACATATTCTGATTCATGGAATGAGTCTGTAGATTTGCTCAATGCTTCCTTACAGTTGAAAACAATTAAAAATCCACCAACATTTTCTGTGAGATCACAATAATGTAGTTGCCTTTTACTACCTGATTTTACCGAGCGCTCAGAAACTGGAGCTCTTCATACAAGAGGACAGGGAGCAGAGAGACCATCGATGCTCCTGGACCGGACGGCGGCCATTAGCCGCTACAGCTAGCGAACCTGCGGCGCCGTTACTGGGCATCGTTTGATTCCACTGAACCAAACTGTTCCGGTGCAGGACGAGCAGGAATCTGTAACGGTTGGAGGCCCCACTTCTCTTATCCAGTTTCTATACATATTGGCTTGAATTAAAGTGCCGACGTTTGGATGTGTAAAATATCTACATCTCTCTGGATGTAAACCTGTAAACAGTTTGGTTTCCATACCAGCAGTGGTTGGTTAGCTACTTTAAACAGAAAGTAGATGTTTGGCACCTTATTTTTGAGTTAACTGAACCAAAACAGGGCTGCACAGTGGTGCAGTTGGTAGAGCTGTTGCTTTACAGCAAGAAGGTCCTGGGTTCGATTCCCAGCCCAGGGAGTTTGCATGGTGGGTTCACTCTGGGTTCCTCCCAAAGTCTGAAAACCCGACTCTCAGGTTAATTGGTTTCTCTAAATTGTCCTTAGGGGTGTGTGGTTGTTTGTCTCTGTGTTACCTGGTGACCCCAGGTGACCCGCCTCTTGCCTGGAACGTTAGCAGGACAGGCAGCAGGTTCATATTATGGCGTCCAAGTCAAGCTGCAGCATTCGCCTACTCATCACTTTAGATTATTTTGAAGTTAAAACGTTTTACTGACCTATGAAATGTGATTCCCTTAGATCTTATCTTGCTCACACCTGTCAAGTTTTGGACTTGAGAATATGGGAAATGTCGCCATGTTTCAGAGGCTTTCATAGAGAATTAATGATGATGATGATGATGATGAATTGCTCAGCTTCGTTCCTGAAGGGTTCAGGTCGCTGTTCTGAGCTGGATCTAGGAACCCGGTCCAGATGTTCTCCTTCCAGTCTGAGGATTCAGCTTGAGGTTCCAGAGAGGAACCCTCAGGGTGGGAACAGGTGGGGATCAACAAACAGCGGCTGGCAGCAGGAAACACCAGGCGGTAAGACAGGAAGTGCAGCAGTCAGACGGACTCCATGTTGGTTCCTCCTGACCGTCCGGCCCGGTGAGTCTCAGAGTTCCTGCTGGAGGCGTCCGCTTGTCCCACATCGGCCCGGGAACCTCTGGTGACCTCTGTGTCACGTTGAGGCCCGGCTGCAGGAGGAACCAGACGTGGTTCTGCCTTCGTTCTGCTGGTCAGCCACCCGATCGTCTTGTCCGGACAAGAAGCAAACTGTTCCAGAGGTTCTGAGGGTCCAAACGGACCGGAACACTGCAGGTTCCCGGTCAGCCGGTTTGACTGAGTGACGTCACGTCAACACGAAGCGTGATTCTGCAGACCGGGAGGGAACGGTGATCAGATGCTTCATCCTGGTTTCTATTTGCGGCTCCTGCTGCTTTTATTTCCTGCCTCCTCCTCTCTTCTATTTCTGGCTCCTTCAGTCTGGAATAAATATTTCAGAGCAGCAGCTGATGTTCCAGAGCTGCAGATCCAGAACCACCAGAACCCCGTGAGGGGCGGCCCCGGGGGGGAAGGGTTCATAGGAGGGTTCCTTACACTTCAACAGTCAGCTGTTGATCCTGGGACATTACCTGGCAGGTGTCTGGACCAATCACAGTCCACATTCAGACCTGAGATAACGATCAGGTCAGACGGCGATCTGATTGGTTGTTATGGTGACAGAGAGGCATATGTGCAGAAAACATATAAATGGTGCAAAATCCAAAACATGGCAGCAAAAACCTACAATCAGCAAAACAAATGCTAACGCTAATCGTTGCAGCTGCAGGAAAACTGAAGCAAAACAGAAAATGGAGGAGGAGTCCTCAGACGCTGAGAGGAAATAATTGATGAGAGGAGAAAAGGTTCCTCTGAAGCTCAGCCAGGCAGACGGACCAGCAGGACAAGAAGAAACTCAGGCCTGAGCTGAAATCGTCTGTTTTCAAGCTGCTGCGAATGCAGTCGATGTTTCTGGTTGGGTTTGTTGTTTGCTTGGGCAGCTGCAGCACTGAGTCCAAATAAAGTCTGTTCTGTTCTGGCCCACGTTCAACCGAACTGGTCCGAGAACTCCATGGTTCCAGCTGAGGCAGTTGGTGAGAAAGAGATGAAGCCAAAGGATGAGAAGATCTTAGCAGTTCTCAGGTTTTATTCTTAGAGCAACTCGTCTTAAAGTCGGGTTTGAAAACGTTCCCGGGTCTCTGGAGGACGATCCGATCTGAAGGGCAGGAAGACGATGGAGGCCGGCCGAGGCGACTGATCTGAAGGTTTCCACACAGGATGCAGAACAGAAACAGTTGAGCTGCAGAGGGCGACTCCTCACTACGTTTCCCAGAATGCATCGGGATTCCTGACAGACCCAGGCTTCAACTTTAACCAGAAAACACATGCAGTTCTTCACTCTGAAGATGAGGCCTGGTTTAACAGCTGTGTGTGTGTGTGTGTGTGTGTGTGGCTGTGTGTGTGTGTGTGTGTCTGTGTGTGTGTGTGTGTGTGTCTGTGTGTGTGTGTGTGTGGCTCTGTGTGTGTGTGTGGCTCTGTGTGTGTGTGTGTGTGTGTGTGTGTGTGTGTGTGTGTGTGTGTGTGTGTGGCTGTGTGTGTGTGCAGCAGGATTTGCGGTGGAACAGGGACTCTGTGGAGACTCCAGAACCCGCTCAGCAGCAGGTTCTGGAGTCTCCTTTGTTTCAGCGTCTTGAATACTTTCCGTCTGGCCTGTTGCTGGTCCCAGTAATCAGATCCTGCTGGTCTCCAGGCTGTTTTGGTAAAGTTTGGATTTTAATTTAATCAGATTAAAGTTGCTTTATCTGCCTTCTCGTCTGACGTTGGATTCAGCAGAGATTGTTTTCAAAGAGAAACATAAAATAACAAACAGCAGATTAAGCTCCAAAGCCTTGGTGAGGTCAGACAGCGATGGTGGCTGGCTGGGCCAGTTCTGGTCCCTTCCAGCTGCAGAATCAGAAACGGGTCGCTGCTTGGTGGGCGTCTTTGCTGCTGAAGCATCAACAGTCCTCAGAAACATCTGGAGGGTGAATGATTTAGTTATCAAACATTTAATATAAAATAACTTGCTCTCTGAGATACAATAGATAACCAGAGCCATCAATTAGTCTGGAACCAATGACTGAAACCGGAGCAGCAAGCGACGCTGCTTCATGAATGAACATCATCACCATCACAGGCCCCAGCGGCGGCGCCGCCTCAAAGGTCAGCAGAGGAAAATGAACCCCAGAAAGTAAAAATACCTCATCTAAATGTCAGACCGCCGTTCTTCCTCTAAAGCCACAGAAGAAGAAAGTAACTCTGGTTAGTCTGAGGTTTAAAACCAGGACAAAAGGAAAATATCTGCAAGGATCCAAACGCTCATCCAGAACCTCTGAAGGCTCCTGGAGGTTCTGGTCCAGTTTAAGGAGTCACAAACTCTGAAAGCTTTGTTGTTCCTGCAGGATCATCTGGAGTTCAGACACAACCAGTCTGTACCTGCTTCCTCCTCACACACACACACACCCACACACACGTCTTGTGGGGACTTTGCATCAACTTCCATTAATTTTCTACAGTCCAACAACAAACCCAACCCAGACTGGACCCTCACTGGCCTGAATGACCTATTTTGTTTTCTACCATCTAACCACAGGTCTCACCCTCAGCCTAACCCCTAAACCCCTAACCCCTAAACCCCTAACCCCTAAACCCCTAACCCTCAGCCTAACCATTCTGGGGGTCACGCCTAACCCTAAGATCTGTAGAAAGATTATGAAAGGTGACTTTTGCAGACACAGAGCCTGGCTCAGCTTTAGTCTCCTCTTTGAGCTTTCACTGGATGCTATGGCTGCCACCCGTCCTGTAAAATACGGAACCGTCCCGTATTGAACTGATACTGGACGAGATTTGTTCTGTATTCTAGAAATGTGAGCTGCTATCAATCCAGATCTTTTGAAAACATCCAACCCGATTCTCCACCGTCCTTAGAAACAAAACCTCTCGTAAAGATACAGGGAGGGAAGATGCAAATCCCAGGGTGGATAATGTTGGGATGAATAAGGGCGATTTAAAACAACGTGTCCGTCGTGGCGCGGTGCTGCTGTATGACAGAATGGGTCAGGAGAGGAACTGCAGACCCGTCAGACTCAGAACCTAAAGAAGCTGACACCAGCGACTCTTCATCCCCGTCATCTTCTGAGGCCTGAATGGTACAGAGCATTTTATTACCGATTCAATTTCTTGCTGTGCTCTTAGTCGACGATATTAGTTTGATTATTTGGTTATTTAATGAATAATAATATCAGTCAAAATTATTTAAATGGTCATTTAAAGATCAAATCGTACATTAGATCAACAGTAAATATTTCCTACTTTAAAAGGTTTGTTAGGGCTTTCTGCAGGTTTTATTTTGAAATGTTGATATATTTTATTAATTTATTGTTCAGTGGTCATTTAATGTATTAATGCACCAGACCCAGACCTGCAGCCCAGGGGCGGTTCTAGATGGGGGCCACCGGGGGACCAAAGAAATTAGACTAAATAAATGTCTAATGTTAATATTCAGAGGTGGATTGTTTTGACCTTCACAATTTTACTTTAACAGTGAATTAAAAATTATAGTGCTGCACTTTTAGCTGCTGTATATGATCACATTTTCCATCTGCCAGGGATCTGCAGCCTGGATCTCTGGAGACACAAGTGGCTCTTTGGCTCACTTAATATATATTTTTTGTTTGTTTCATTCTTTTCTAAGCTAAATCAGCCTCCAAGCCTAACTCCTTATTGGTATAAATATTTTGGTAATACTCTTTACAATACCACAATGTTCACATAACTGTTGGCTGTCTGAGGACACATTTTAAAGATTAAATCAGGTGTAATGATCAGTTACTCAGTACTTGAGTAGTTATTTTTTTACACTTGCTTAATTACACGTGTTCAAGTATGCTACTTTGACAGAGTACAGTGTTGGGGTACTCCAACATGAACGATTGCTCTATGAATCCCTTTTTAAAAACAAAAACACAGCCAAAAATGAGAGAAGGACGGGGGCGTCCCTTATTTTGATTTCTGAAAGGTGGCAGCCCTACTGGATGCTGGATTCTTGCTTGTTTCTTACTCTGAAGATCTGAATTTTGATTGTAAAGTCCGTTTTTTTCACCATGATCTTTTATTTCTTTGTTTTCAAACTCCATTTTTCTGAAATGAAACTTGGTCCAGCCTTTCATCTCACTTTTGAGTCTCTGCAAAGAGCTTGAATTGCTTGTTCAGATGTGGACTACATACATGTCCGCTGAATTTACCCATCATGCACTGGGGCTGGACTTTTAATTAGCTTCTAGCGACAAACCTTATACTGTTGGAATCAGCATGAGCTCCTCTTTCAAACCAGATGGGTTAGAACGAGCTTTGCAACGTGTTGGAGATCGACGAAGAAACCGAAAGGACAATCAGACTTGGACTACAAACATGTCCGCTGGACTTTCCCATGATGCATTACGGTGCCTTGCCTGCTGCGTGCTGTCATTTTGATCATGGACACCACGAGCTGCAGCTGAATCGTTGCTGCTAACGCGGGGTGAGTTCCCCTTCTATCAAAGTGTCCGTTCACCCTTCCCGAGGCCACCTAAGACCGAAATAGAAAAGAAAACAGAAACCACTGGAGTTGCTCTTTAATTTCATTCCAGCTGTTGGTTTGAATCCCGGCTAATGACTGTAGCTAACACCTGCTTGGTTTGTGACTCTAAGGCACATGTGTCAAACTCAAGGCCCGCGGGCCACATGTGGCCCGC
>NW_015116383.1:24590-25531 GCF_001443285.1 Poecilia latipinna | reverse complement strand
GGCCAATATGCTGAAGTGGCCCTCGGTGAAATTGAATTTGACACCCCTGATCTAAGGGATTTTGCCTGAGATTGGAGTTCATGTTCTGTTCCTTTAAACACTTATTGCTAGATTTAACTAAATTTACGCTCAGATTATATGCTGCTTCTTTAGGAATAAAGGTTTGGTTAATTCTGGATCATTCTGTTTTTTAAGTCATTCCTTTGGGAAATAAAGTTTGATGAGGGTTCCTCAATACTCCTATCTGAGACTGTACACACGGTCCTGCACTACACACTCAAGTCTCAATTTAACTCAGTGTAGCTCTGATTTTTATCCCGGACACGCAGCATGTCTGGGCTCTCCTCAGGTAGGGTCTCCTCAGGTAGGGTCTCTAGTGATAATGGCCGAAACACCCATGAGGTCGGCTACTGATGATGTGTCCTTAACTCATTTTTATTTCATAATTAAGCTCAATAAGATAACTTTATTACATCGATTTACCTGGAGTTAACCTGAACTTCTACTGCATTTTCACAGCTGTGATGGCAGATTACCCTCCTGAAGCTTTACAATAACTACGTTCTCAACTACTGCTGGAATTTACTGTCTTTTGGACTTTGCACTGTAAAAACTAGCTTTCTTTACTGCTCAATTTAGTACCTTTCGATATTTGGGGGTGGGTTCATTGCCTTCTTTGACATTCAGATTAATTAGCTGAGGTTAGCTGGGGAGTTCTATTCCAGTTTTAGGTGTTTTAGTTGGTTTTAAGACAGTTTGATCATGTTTAAATATAGATTGGCAGTCATTGTTTGCTCGGGTGCTTCCAGTTGGAACGGGGAGCTGCGTGCGGTGGCCCATGCCTTGCCTTTGGCTTTCCTTTTAACCACCCAGTCGAGGTGGGGAAAGTCATCGAGAGAGCCAGAACCCCTATCCCCATCCCTAAACCCCAAAACCCAACT
>NW_015116383.1:18156-18774 GCF_001443285.1 Poecilia latipinna | reverse complement strand
CAACTAAAAGTCAATTCACATTGCAGTCCTAATGTCTAACCTAAAAACAGCATTTCCTCTCATGGAGACCAAGAAAATGTTCCCCCCAACACACACACAGTCCTGTGACGGCTTTATTATTTCACTGCCGGTTTGTTTGTGGAGCGATAAAACACAGGAGCAAAGCAATAAAGCAGCTGGATGGAATCAGAGATAAGAAGAAAACAAACCAGAAAAGACGGGAGACGATCATTTCAGTTTAACTGATGGATGAATCGACTGTCTGCAGCTCGACCTGCAATAATCTGACAGCAACACTGACTCCTCCCTTAAAGCAACTCTGACTCCTCCCTTAAAGCAACGCTGACTCCTCCCTTAAAGC
Organism: Poecilia latipinna; assembly: GCF_001443285.1. Lineage (NCBI taxonomy): Eukaryota > Metazoa > Chordata > Actinopteri > Cyprinodontiformes > Poeciliidae > Poecilia > Poecilia latipinna. The sequence continues at coordinate 18,413 of NW_015116383.1, read as the reverse complement.
AACACTGACTCCTCCCTTAAAGCAACACTGACTCCTCCCTTAAAGCAACTCTGACTCCTCCCTTAAAGCAATTCTGACTCCTCCCTGAAAGCAACGCTGACTCCTCCCTTAAAGCAATTCTGACTCCTCCCTTAAAGCAACTCTGACTCCTCCCTTAAAGCAACACTGACTCCTCCCTTAAAGCAACTCTGACTCCTCCCTTAAAGCAACACTGACTCCTCCCTTAAAGCAACTCTGACTCCTCCCTTAAAGCAACG
>NW_015116383.1:9468-13887 GCF_001443285.1 Poecilia latipinna | reverse complement strand
TCTGACTCCTCCCTTAAAGCAATTCTGACTCCTCCCTGAAAGCAACGCTGACTCCTCCCTTAAAGCAACGCTGACTCCTCCCTGAAGGGAACCCCCTAATCAGACTAAACGGTTCTGGGTAACTGATGGATTGGAGACGTCAGGCTTTAATCGAACCATCTTGTGTGGAGCTGAAAGCTGCTCTGCAGTGTGTGAAACATGATACGCCTTGACCCAGGTTCTGTTGGGAAATGTTCTGATCCATTAACCGGGCACGGAGAAGCTGTTCCTCTGTTTGAGTGGAACATAACAGGATAAAGCTTGCAGAGCTGGGTCCGGTTTCTCAGCGTCTGTCTGAACTTCCTTCAGATCCCTGCAAATTCCAGACCTGCAGAGCCCATCTGGACGTCTGGACCAGAGCTGCAGCTCAGCACTGCATGCTTTACTGCAGCTTCCTGTGTAGCCGCAGGCGAAGACGAGGAAGAAGTCCATCTAGCCTGATATGTGATGGAGCCTCCAGCTCGTCCTCCATCTGATCTGATCGACACACAGCTATTATCCTGCTGTTATTCACAGAAATATGTTTGAATTTGGAGAAATATTCTTTGACAGTCATGACACAACAATGAAGAGCTGTTTGAGAGGCAGGTCTGAATTTGGGGGCGTTCTGGTTTGCCCCCCTGTAGATGCTTACAAGTAGCTTTATGAACTGAGACTCAGACTGCATCATTCCCTCCAGCTCTGTTCAGTCCACTTCAATCCAACTCCAGTCCAGTTGTCCGGTTCGGTTGGTCTGGTGCGTCTACTAACCTCAGTCTGGATTCAGCTGAAATGAACTCTGCTGCAGTTGAAATTCGTTCCCCAAGCGGACCGGAGACCGCTCTAAAAGCAGGACGTGGACTACAGCGCAGGGAATTCTGGGTAAATACAACCAAAACAAAGACGTGCTAGATTAGACTCACGAGGAGGGGAACAGGCTGGTTTGACTCAGAGCAGAGAGAGAGAACCACAGCAGCTGAAGATGGAGCAGAACAGAACCGGGTCAACCGGACCATCAGGAGGAAAAACATCCTGAAACCTGAGAACTGTCCCAGGCAGGTCTAGAAAAACCTATTGGGGAAGAAATCTCGGTGTAATTTTCCTGTTACTGGAAGGAGAAACACAGCGTTGCTTCAGTGTCTGCAGAAGGTCTGAGTGAACCCAGCAGTCCAGAGAACCAGCAATTTCAAATCGACCTGAATGTAGTGACGCTGTGATGAAGTTGCGGTGACACCTTCTTAACCTGAGAGGTTCCTCTAAGGTGTTAAAAGGACCTTAATGTGTTTGCTCAGCAATTCATGCCGTTTTAGCACCAGGGCAGCTTCGGCTCACACTCAGAGCCTCCTGACCTCCAGACACGGAGCAGCCTCCAGCAGGACGGCCAGCGCGGCCTGCCGCTTCCTGACTCCCACTCTGCTGCTCCACATAGCAGATAATAGAGCAGAGCTGCAGCCCTACACACACACACTCCATCCACCGGCAGCGGTGAGGAGCGTGGGCAGCCAACACACACCACCATACTCGACGAGCAGCGTGTGGGAGGAAAACACACACTTCATCTCTTTTCATGGTGGGAACCAGGAATCCGTGTCCTGACTGTTTACGCCGAGGAGCACGCGCTCTGGTCGCCATGACAACAACACTAAGCAAAACACAATCTGCTTGATGTCAGACATCCAGCCCAGGCCCACTCACCCCAGCGTCGTCATGGTGACGATGGTGTACCAGAAGGAGGCTGGGATGGAGGTGAAGGTGGAGCCCTTGGTGCCCTTCTCGGCGTAGAACATGACGGTGGCGAAGATGATGATGGCCATGGTGAGGGAGAAGAGCAGGAAGCCCAGCTCCGAGGCGCAGCTCTTCAGCGTGTAGCCCAGGATGCGAAGTCCCTGCGAGTGCCGTGAGAACTTGAAGATCCGGAAAACCCGGAAGACCCGCAGAGTAACGAAGGCGCCGCTCACGTCCTCGTTCTCGGGCATCACCAGGCCGATGTAGTAGGGCATGATGGCCACCACGTCGATCACCGACATCACCGAGCGCATGAACTTGCAGCGGCTGGGCGCGGCAAAGAGGCGCATCAGGTACTCGAAGGTGAAGATGAGAACGCAGGCCGTGTCCATGCAGAAGAAGGCCAGCTGGTACTTCATGCCACAGGGCAGGTCCTTCACCATACCCTTGGGTGGTTGGCAGGGCACCGTCTCCACCACGTTGGCGATGACCGACACGGCGATGAAGAAGCCCGTGACGTAGTAGAAGACCAGCGCCATGGTGGAGGTGTGCGGGTTCTCGAAGGCGCGCCACAGGCGCTCCCTGGAGGTGCTGTGGGGGGGCAGCGGGGCGTCGTTCGCCTCGTTGGCCTCCGTGTCCTCCGCCAGCCGCTCCTGGTTCTCCTTCTTCCTGTCCCGGTATTCCTTCAGGAGGAGGAGAAGAAGAACGTCAACTGGGCTGAACACAGAGTCTGAATTCATATTTCTGCATCAAACTGAGGAAGAAATAAAGAACCATCCTCCATTAAAGCCTCTCTGGACCCAGAAGACCCGTTTAGGTCTCATTAACAGAAATCAGAGAGAACAGTTGGACAGCTCTCCACAATCAGACTGCAGCTCATGATGGAGGAGGGGCCGCTTAGAAACCCCCACAGATCCATCAGGTTGTTTCCTCTCTACTCGTTTGGCTGATGAAGCTCTTCTCCACAGAGACTTAATGAGTTCAGCTGCACAACGTCCAACATTAACGCTGAGCATTAGCAGGAAATAAAACCTTGAAGCTACCGTAAGCACACCGCCATGATGCAGGCATTACCAGCCAATCAGGAGGCGCCGCAGAGCAGAGAGGTCATAAAGAAGGAAACTGCAGCATTCCTGATTTAGACGCTCTGTGATGCGGGGGGAGGGGGGAGATCCTCCTAGATTAACTGGTTAGAAACGACTCAAAGAGCAATCTGCTCCGTGACTCATCTGGGGGTTAGGGTTCTGCCAGCAGGGTTAATGCCTGCTGCAGCAGGAGGAGCAGCAGCTCCAGACCTACCTCCATGCAGCAATCCCCGATGATCTCTGGCACGATGCCGTAGAAGGCCAGCTCCTCGTCAAACGCCTGGATGCACTCGTGTCGGGGGTAGTGCAGCTTCCCAGTCCGGTAGAAGTTCAGGATGTGCCGGAACATCTCTGGGTCTCTGTCGAAGAAATACTCCTGGGTGTCCTCGTTGTAGAAGAACTCCTTCTCCGAGGAACCCAGCAGCGTGTCGGGGTAGCGGTCCAGAGTGTTCTTCCACGTCTGCAGGGACCGAGAACAAGCAGGACAATATCAGAAACTGAAGGAAGAGGCTCATGGTTTGTTAGCAGCCAGCTGGGTTCTGCTCCAGAACACAAGTTGAACAGTTCTGCTGCTGGTTCTGCTGCTGGTTCTGCTGCTGGTTTTAAGACGCTCCTGCAGAACCAGAAGCAGAGCCGCAGCTCTGTGGCAGCGGTTCTGGCAGTGGTTCTGGAGATGGCACAACTTGGACGGTGGAGAGTCCACAGTAACCCTTCAGCCTCATTTAGGAAGATTCAGAAATGTCTGGGCCTGCTGGTGGTCCAGATCAGAACCAGTCCTGACGTTTGGCCCAGTTAGCCCATAAACCGAACACATCAGGCTTCCAGAACCCAAGCTGTTTTTAGAACCAGACCACAAACACACCCAGGTTCTGGTCCAATAAAAAGTTAAAGACCAGCAGCAGGTCCAGAGTGGGAGTCATCATCACACCAGAACCTGGGTGCAGACAGAAACGGTGAACCAGCACCAGGCGGTCCAGCCCGATCCGGTTCCAACTGGACTCCTCCCTCTTCCTGCTGGGATGGGTTCTGCTAACTGAACCCAGAAACCAACATTAAAAGTGAAACTGAACCAGAACCTCTGGGAACTGCTGGTTCTGGTTCTGTGAGAAGCTTCAGCTTCTCCTCATCCTCAGGCTGGAGTTCTGCAGAGGCCCGGTACTGATCCATTCATTGGTCCAGCTTTTGGAGCAGGGATGCATCTAAATGCTGCAGGATACAAGCTCTGGACCAGACCAGGGTCCAGATCCCGGACCTGGTGGTGGTTCCTGACCCAAGAGACTGGTTGGACCCGATCAGAGAATGAATGAGGAACTAATGGATACTTTGGCGTCAATGTCTTTAAACCTGTTGATGTTGCTGACTGGACGGACTGATTGGACGGACCGGCTGATTGGACGGACCGGCTGATTGGACGGACCGGCTGACTGGACGGACCGGCTGATTGGACGGACTGATTGGACGGACCGGCTGATTGGACAGACCGGCTGACTGGACGGACCAGCTGACTGGACGGACCAGCTGAATGGGTGGGGGGGGGGGTTTGTGTGGGGGGGAGAGTGGGCGAGGGGTGGGGTGTGTGGTGTGGGGTTTG
>NW_015116383.1:0-6100 GCF_001443285.1 Poecilia latipinna | reverse complement strand
CAGAGAATGAATGAGGAACTAATGGATACTTTGGCGTCAATGTCTTTAAACCTGTTGATGTTGCTGACTGGACGGACTGATTGGACGGACCGGCTGATTGGACGGACCGGCTGACTGGACGGACCAGCTGACTGGACGGACCAGCTGACTGGACGGAGCGGCTGATTGGACGGACTGATTGGACGGACCGGCTGATTGGACGGACTGATTGGACGGACTGATTGGACGGACCGGCTGACTGGACGGACCGGCTGACTGGACGGAGCGGCTGATTGGACGGACCGGCTGATTGGACGGACTGATTGGACCTGCTGTGACTCAGCAGACCCAAAGGTTCCCTGGACTGAAAGGAAATGGACCGTTTGTCTTTCTTTAAGCCAGCTGGCCACAGAAACGAGTTGGAGAAAAGAACTACGTCTGTCAGAGTCTCATGAGAAACATTTAGTCCTGAAGATGGAGGCCGACTGCAGATTGGTTCATATCTGGCGCCACCCCGGTACCAACGAGCTGGAACCAGTTTGTAGGTTTTCCTGGGACTTGTTCAGACTGAACTACTGAGAGGGAACCAGTTTCTTGAGTCAGACTCCAGTTTTTCTGACCTTCCCAGGATGAATTCACGATGGTTCAGGTCAGCTGTTTCACATGTTTCTGTTTTATCAGCTGATTTTTCAGAGCTGAAACCAAAAGCTGAGTTTGCAGCTTCTTGACAGGAAACATCTCTGCTCCATGACTCCTGCCTGGCAGAGCCAACAGTTTGGAGTTACTATGCAGAATATTTTCATCAGCTGGAGCATGCTCAGTAGACGGCAGCACCCACCTGGAAGCGGACGCCGCTCACGTTGACGTACAGGATCTCGTCGGATCGGGATGAGTTGTCCACCGGAGGTTTGGGCATCGTCTTCTTGGCCAGCGGCAGCCAGCCCACCGCCGCCGCCCGCGCAAACGGCAGCCACGTGGCTACGCCAGCTGCCATCTTGCATCAGAGCGTTTCACGAGAGTCTAGAGGCGTCAGGGAGCGGGGCTAATGGCTAAAGGTGGGAGGCCTAGTTAAAGCAGGGCTCACTGCTCCACCTGATCTGACTTCCTGGTGTTGTCTGGGCAGCAAGAGGCGAGTGGGTTGGACATGTTGAGTGGGGAGGGAGGAGTCAGAGGTCAGGAAGGAGTCAAGCCATGAAAAAGGTTCAGAAGGAGCAGGAAGACCTGGCAGGTGAACTTCCTGTTTTCAGCTCCTCAGGGTGAAAACGACGTGATTTCATCCAACAGGCTCTTTATTAAAGCTGAAGCCGTCGAGTCAAACAATAATAAAGTTTAATATTGTTGTTTATTTCTGCAGGGATGTGGAAGAAGAGCAAATAAATCCAGGAGTGATGAAGAGCGTCTCCGCCTCCTGCGCCACTCTTATTAAAGGATGATGATGAGGATGATGAGGATGCAGTGCTCACGGATCTGCCGTCCTCGGCTCCGTCTCTCCGTCCCCCAAACGAAGGCTGGAGGAGGCGCTCCGCTGCGTGTCCATGTAAGGCCGTCCTGTCAGGAAACACAAACACATCAGAGCCGGAGTCAGACGCAAAGCAGGAGGGAAAACCACGGAAACCCGGAGGACAGGGAAGCCTGGAGGTTCAGGCAGGAAACAGAAGAGCAGCTGAGGGAAGACGGAAATCTGACCGGTGGACAGTCTTAGAATAAAAACAGATTAAATAAATCAGGAAGAATGAAAGAACCAAAATCCACGAAGAGGAAAGAAAACAGGAAAATAAATAAACAGAAAATGATTTTAATTACTCAAATATTTAAACTGGCAAAATTCAAAAAGCTTTCCTCATCAGCAGCTGTTTGCAGGATGAGCTGCTGCAGCAGCTTCAGGAGACCGTCACAGGCAGAACTGAAGGGGCGGGGCTAAGTCCCTCTGGAGAAAGGGGCGGGGCTAAGTCCCTATGTCTGGAGAAAGGGGCGGGGCCAAGTCCCTCTGTCTGGAGAAAGGGGCGGGGACCTTTTACCCGGTGAAACTGTGTAAGTTGAGGTCCAGAGAACAGAGCGACCCGCGGATCAGGAACCAGTTCTGATGTGATCAGATCAATACCTGGAAAACGTTTCCAATACCGATCAATTCCTCTGTCCAGAGGTCATTCCAGGTCCAGATGTTCCAGTTCTCCTGAAATATCTGGAGTAAAGGCCCTAGCCTGGGAATAAACCTGGAATCAACCTGGGATACCTGCTGCTTTACAATAAATCTGTAATTAAACATTAATCCCTGGAAGCTTCCAGACCCTCAGAGGTCACAGCTGCTGATGCTTCAGCAGGAAGATAGTCTTCCTCAGCTTCACACCAACAGCGTGTCCGTCTGATCCGGAGCCTGGTTCTGATCCAGACAGATATCTGAGCCCGGCCACACCCAGAGGGAGAGCGGCGCTGCTGGAGTGAAACCATTAGCCGAGCTTCAGCGAGCCGCAATTTACTGCAGGAGAACCGAGGGAGAGGAGGCAGAACCTGAGGCTGCAGCAGCTTCTCCTGGAGGAACACGGTTAAACTCAGACGCTCTGCTGTCTGGGTTCTGATCGGATCAGAACCCAACTGGGTGGTTGAACGGATCGAGGCCGTTCCTCTGGCAGCAACCTGAGGCTGCAGCGGGTCAGAGACACACTCAGGTCCGAACATGGAGAACCAGAAGCTTCAGATGGAAACCAGAGCAGGATGAGCTGCTGCAGCTTCAGGAGGCAGAAACCAGACAGAGCAAAATAACCAGCAGGTCACAGACAGGATGGAGAGGAAACATGATCCAAACCCGCTTCCTGACGGATACACAGACCAGGTCCAACACACCCAGACCGCCCCGCCCTGCTGATGACCCGGCTACCTGCCTAGGGGGCGCTGGACCCTGCAGAACCTCAAAGGGTTTCAGTTCTGACCAACTCCTGAGCCCGGTTCTGCTTTTCTGGTACAGTTTGGGTTTTAATTTGCTTCCCTGTCCTGACGCCCAAACACTGAGATCGATATCAGTTTATTTTTAGATCATTCTTCGTTAGGAGCAGTGGTATCAGGCGCTACAGAACCAGAACCACAACCTTTGGATCACCAGAGTGGAAATGTTTCTACGGGAGACAATTAAATCTGATGTGGATATGATAATGTTTCTTGGCACAGACTGCTTTTTGAAAAACAATGTTAGCCTCTGGAAAAGTCAACATGGCGGCCATTTTTCAAAATGTCTGCCATGGTCATCCAGGAAATGTTATTTTCATACTAAATTTGCTAATATTTATCTCACATAAATACTTTGGGTGTTAAATCATACATAACTGAACATGTAAAAATCACATTTACTGATAATTTCTTATTTTTCAAAATGGCCTCCCTGGTTCCATAAATAACAGAGACGGTTTAACTAACTGGCTTCAACCTTCAACCCAACGCAGAAACCAGTCCATCCGGGTCAGTCAGGTTCCTCCACAGGAAACATTCAGGCTGACTTCTGATTGGACAAGAGCTCCAAGAGTGTGAATATTAATGAGCACAGAGTGTGTCTGTGTGTGTGAGGCGTTTAAAAGCAGAAGTTCATCACTAATTCATCACGTGGATTACATCAACATCAGGCAACACACACACAGTAACACACTGTAAAACACACACAGTAACACACACACTGTAACACACACACACAGTAACACACACAGTTGGTGATTTTTGCTCATCGTCTCTCTGGAAGTTGAGTTTGTCTCCAAACTCTTCCTCCCAGTCGTCCCGTCCCGCTCCTCCTCCTCCTCCTCTTGTCTTTCTATTCTCAGCAGTGAATCTGGAGCAGTTTCCATCCTACTTACCGCTGGTCAGGCTGATGAAGAGGAGGAAGAGGAAGCAGCTCCTCCAGGTGAAAGCAGCAGGAAGAGGAAGAATAAAAACAGAAAGAGGAGGAGTAGTTGTGCCGCCTGTGAGCTGTCCTGCTCTGCTGCCGCGGCAACAACCACATCTCCTGTCATCCTCCTCTTCCTCACGCTCCTCCTCCTCCATTCGCTTGCTCGACCCTCCCTCCACTCTTCTCTCACTCTCTCACTGATTTCTCTCTACTCTCCGTTGTCATTCCTGCTCTTTTAGCCTTTTACTTTCTCTTCCTCCCTCTACACACACACACACACACACACACACACACACACTCGACAGTCACAGATCCAAAGACTTAAAAACTTTGTTTCCTTTAAAGAAAAATCATTCTCTAAAGATCTTCCTCACAATCAGCTCCTCATCATCAACTATTAAATAATGACTCGAGTCCTGAAGACCCGACCGAGTCCCGGTCCCAGCATTTGTCTGATGAAGGGACAGGAAGTGTTAGCTCCAGGCTAACCAGGCCTAGCCTTAAAGGAGCTCAGGGTTTCGACAGTTTTTCAGTTTTCTGGAAGTTGGTTCCAGATTTGTGGTGCAAAGAAGCTGAATGCTGCTTGTCCATGTTTGGTTCTGGTTCTGCAGACCAGAACATGTTGCTTGGCTGAGACATTAGTCCACTGATCCTGAAATGTTCAGCAGCTGGTAGAAGGACCACTTTGAAACGTCTTTATGTGGCGCTGAAGGGTCAGGTCAGAGGTCAGAGGTCAGCCTGATCTCTGGTTTCCAGCTGGAAGAACTGAAGCTGCCTCTAGATCTATAACTCTAGATCTTCAAGGACCCATCAGGGTCAGAGGAGAACCAAGAGATGAACTAATAAGCGGTTCTGTTCCTGCAGAGCATCGGATCAAGTCAGAGGACTCCAAAGCATCCTGTTGATAGCTGGCGCCCCCTGCTGGCCCCTCAGGCCACCAGCAGAGCGCCTACAGGATGAACTCTGACCCCAGCAGGTTGATTAAATAAGCATGGAATGTTTTCCTTCTACAGGAGCCCCCTGGTGGCCTGCAGGGGGAACAGTTGGATGTTTTCCTTCTGCTGGTCTGGGTCAGGAGGAAAACCTGGACTGGACCAGGTTTTGTCTTTCAGAGCGGTTCTGCTGGTTCTGCCTGAGGAAGAGGAGGATGAAGGTGGAGCTTTTTGTGGCAAATCGATGAGACGAGGAGACACTGGAAACTCGTTAATAATTCATTCTGACAGAGGACAGGATGGAGGACAGGATGGATGATGGAGGACAGGATGGAGGACAGGATGGAGGACAGGATGGAGGACATGATGGATGATGGAGGACAGGATGGAGGATTCGGTCCAGTTTCACCAGAACCCATCAGAACCGTCTGAGTTCTCCACAGATAAGCTCTAATCCAGTCAGAGCGGTTCTGAACCGAGAAGCTGGGCTTCTGTTAGAGAAGCAGAACCAGGTCAGCACCAGGAAACTACCCCGTTGATCTTTAGAGAGTGGACCGGGCCGCAGACAAAACCGGGCCTTTGACTGGGCTGCTGCATCACTAATTAATCAGAGCAGCTGCTGCCTGAATGTTTCATGAAGGTGTGAATAGTTCTGCTGAGTCGGCGGGTCTGGTTCTACTCCGGTCCAAACGGCTCCCCCGGCCCGGTTCGACCCAAAGCGTCCTGTCGGGTTTTCACCCAGTGGAGCGAAACGCCAATAGGAAATCAGAGATTCAGCAACTTCTGATGGCTTCGACTGGAGAAATGTTCCCGATATATAAAGTGTGTCTGATGAGGCGTTCGTAATCCCAGAGACCAAAACCCGGAAAGCTGGATTTCTCTCAGATTCCAGACGCTGAAGTGGATCGGGTTTCAGTTCATCGTCTGTAAGCGGCGAGTGGAACCAGTCCGAAATCAACAACATGTAATTAAAGCATAATTAATTATAATTACATGTAATTAAAACTATTACATTAATATATGATGGATTCTCTGTTCAGCTTGTTATTTAAACCAGTTGAAAATAAATAAATGAAAATAAAATATGGTAACACTTTGTTTGAAGGGGTGTAAATAAGACTGACATGACACTGTCATGAACATCAATAAGTCTTCATGAATATTTATGACTGTTGTCATAAAGTAACATTCGGTAAATTATGACACTTTTAATACAAAGTTGACATTATTCAAAATGTCTTTGTTTTGACAACTTGACATTAACCAAGATGAAAGGTTGGACCCCATTTCTAAACACAAGTGTTAAGTAGTGCAAAACACC
>NW_015116382.1:36285-38163 GCF_001443285.1 Poecilia latipinna | reverse complement strand
CATGTCCCCTTGGGGGCTCCGTATTTTCCAGAGGTTTTCTCTGGTTTCATCAGCCTGTAGTTCCACCTGTCGGCCAGCAGGGGCAACACCAGGTAAACTTCAGGTTCCATCCCTCAGATATCTGCGGGAACCAACAGAACCAGAGCCCTGAAGAAATCTGCAGAAATCAGTTCTGACCACCCGAACAGAACCAGTACCACCTCACTGAGACCCAAATACTGAAACCAGAACATTTGAAATTAAATAATTTATTCACAGAGAGATTCATGGGAATATTAGAGGTTCTGGATCTGTGGATTGAGGTTCTGTTTCACTGAGATGATCAGAACCTGAACCTCAGAACCAAAACCCAGCACTGACCATCACAGGTTCTATGGAAATAGGCTAGAGCAACAGGTGAGCTCCTCAGGTAAACCCTCCTGCAGTTCACCCATTTCTTACAAAACATCTATTGTAAAACTTTTACTGTGAAAAGTCAGACTCTGACAGGAAATGCTCAGGTGTTGTCAGTGATGTCACAGACCCCCACCAGGCAGAATGACGTCTCCATGTCCAATGTTGCCATGGCAGCATCACTGAGCTCCACACCATCCCCTGAACACAACATGTCTCCACTTCCTGTCTGACCTAAAGTCTGGTTTTCACAATAAAAGCTCAGCATCTTCATGATAATGATGGTGATGATGTCATCAGGCTCTGCTCTGGTTGGCTGGTACCTGAGGAGGAGAGAAGACAGGATTCATCATCCTCATCATCATCTTGGTCATTATCATCATCATCATCGGTCAGGGGTCAGTGTTTCTGTTGGGGTCAAGATGAGTTCAAGCATCAAATCAACGTTTCAGTGTATCATTAGAAACACTGAAACGTTCCTTGCCTCCAGCAGGTGGAGCTACTGAGTTCTGTCGGGTTCGATCTTGGTGTCTCCGTTCGGTTTGTCGGTCTTCTGGGACAGCGTGGCTGCCTGGACAACCGCCTGCAGCGGAGCAACATGGCGGTTAGAGCAACAGGGAACCACAGCAACAACCACCTGAGAAGGACACCTGGGTTCTCACCTTGAAGCTCCTCTTCCTCTTCTGGACGTTCTGCTCCGGGTGGAAGACGATGACGTAAACTTTGGGCATGTACAGCATCCCCAGAGAGACAGAAGCACTGAGGGACATGGAGACGGTCAGGGTGGCGGTCTGGATGAACATCTGAGGAGACAGAGACCCGAACTGAACAGAACCACCTTCATGTCTGCAGAACTCCTTCAGAATCAAAGAAAACAATCAAAGAATATCCTGGAGAACAGAGAGGAACCTGCTCAGTTTTTAAAACAAAAGTTCTCAGTCGAACCTTTGTATTCACTTGTTTCTGGTACGACCATAAATCTGATGCACATCCGCTATCAGCAGCGACGAAGCTGCTTCTCTCTGTCAACTGGGTGTTAATTTCTGCTTTTAAATAATCTGACTGGACAACGGGAAAAATATTTTTCAGTATACGTTGTGCGAAAAGGAGTTAGCTTAACAGCAAAGCTATTCAGGTCTAAAATCTCAGTGCTAAGCACGTAGCAGCTAACGCTAACGTCAACGCCCATAGTCCACATGTTACAGAAGCTCCATGAAAGATCAGGGCTTCCTGAAACACTTTGCTCCAATCTGCTGGTTTAAGAACAGATTAAAAACTATAAATATCTCTGTTGTTGAGATCAAATGTCAGTTTATTCAAAAGAGTTTTGAATCGAAAATGTCACTTTTTTTGGTTGACAAAATACAATTAATTAATTATAAGCCCTGCAATTAACTCGAGTCCCCCCACTGGCCCATTAATATTTCATATTTATTGTGAACGTGTGTGTGTAGTTGCTTAGCTGTGGTTATGGGCACTGGTTCT
>NW_015116382.1:24135-31974 GCF_001443285.1 Poecilia latipinna | reverse complement strand
TTATTTGACAGTGAATAGACAAGAAAGAGGGTAACAAGAGAAGGGAAAGACGTGGCAAAGGTCGCCAGGCCAGGAATCAATCCTGCGGCAGCCGTGTTAAGGACTCCATATGTGGGTTGTGCTTAACCCCTGCACCACCACAGCACACCCTGGGGACTGGTTCTTTACTAACCACCAGCATTATGAGGACATTTGTAGCTGTGAGGACATTTTGCACACAATATAAAAAGATAATTTGCGGGGTACACTGTTAACTATATAACTACTATACTGCCTTTACCTTGTACCTCATGTTAAAGCATAAATACATTTTTGGAAAAAAAAAAAAAAAAAGATAATTTGTGGGTTAGGGGCCTAAGTGGGGTTAGGGTGAAGTATAAACTTGAGGGGGTTAGGGAAAAGGTCAAAGTTAGGCGACAGAAACTAAAGGGGGTCAATTCAAGTCCACAGTAGTATATTGAGTGAGGAATGTATGTGTGAAGCTAAGAGCTCCTGCAGCAGTAATCCTTTCCCAGCTCCTGTTGGTTCTGTTGTTCTCAGATAAAAAGCTTCTCTTAAATCCTCCTTCATGAAGCACCCAGAACCGAGAGAGGAGGAGGTCCGACTGTTATCAGAGAACCACAGAAGAAGAACGGCGTGTGACCTGCTGTTGTTTGCAGCTCTTCTCATTCATGTTTTCATGAATTATTCTCTTTGAAACTTTCCAAGCAGCTGCCGAAACATCCTGGAGAGTCTCCATGTTCTGCTGCAGCCTCCATCTTTAATCCTGCAGAGGAGCTTTTATTTTGTCGGATCAGCAGTTCTGAAAGCCTCTTTCCTCCTCCCTGATATTTTGGTCTTTTTGTCTCTTTTGTTGGGGCGTTTGGGTCTCGTTACGTGTCGGTTCTAATCTGTATAATCCGACCTGAAAGTGTCAGTGCGGTTTATCTGTCGCATAACGGACCCGTCCCTCCCCCCGGCGCCGCTGACCCAAACACTCCAGCCTCCACCTGGTTTCTGTCTGCAGTGACAGGATGGAGCCGGGTTCCTCTGGTTCGCTCACCTCTACTCAGGTTCTGATTATTGTTCTGATGAACACTAACCAGAAGATTCTGGAGAACCTGCAGGAACCAGAACTGAACCAGAATAATACAGACATGAAGTCGGTTTGTTTAAAGAAAAAGAGATGGTTCCTCTGATTGAACTCTCTGAGGTTCTTCCTGGTTCCTCTAGGTTACCTCTGGTTCTGGCCATATCTAACCAACTCACTTGAAATCTGGTCGGGTTCTAAGCAACTACCTGAAGTCCAGTCCCGTTCTTACCTTCTCAGTGGACTGAGCGGTACCAAAGAAGATGGGGACGAAGGCCAGCCAGACGATGCAGGTGGTGTACATGGTGAAGCCGATGGGCTTCGCTTCATTGAACGTCTCCGGAACGCCTCGGCTCTTCACGGCGTAAACCGTACATGTTATCTAGCAACGGAGGACACAATGCAGTTTCTTACAAACAGAAATATTCAGGTTCCCTCCCAACAGACGTAACAGATGCAACTGAGAATTAAAGTCCAGTTCTGGTGTTTGTTATGGCTTTGAAGGAAAACCCCATTGCTTAGCACTGTGAAGTACGTTGGTGGAACCATCATGCTGAGGGAAAGTATTTTTTTACCATGAGAACGATGCTGTAGCTCAGGCAGCAGATGATGGACAGGTCCGACATGTCACACTTGAGGATGCCGCGGGCCAAGTCTGGGTTTGGTGGGCGGAGCTCCTCGTAGTCGATGATGGTGTGAGGAGGAACCACAGCGAACCACACGAACACGCCCAGAACCTGACGCACACCCAAGCGTCACACAAGGTACCTGCAGGTCACGTGACCTGCGTCCACTTACCTGGACAGAAATGAGGATGAAGGTGATGGCGAGCTGGGAGGTGGGGCTTATGAATTTGGGAGGAGTCACCGACTTCTTGCCCTGTTCGAAGATTCTGTAAATGCGGTTGGTTTTGGTTAGCATGGCAGAGTAGGTGATGGCCATGCCGAGGCCCAGCAGGAGGCGCCGGAACGCACACACCACCACACCTGGCTCGGCGATCATCAGGAAGGTGATCAGGTAAATTAGAAAGATACCTGGATGGAGAGAGGCGAGGTCATCCACTGCTGATGACATCATCCTCAGTGATGCCATCCATGCTGACAAGGATGTCACTCACACCAATGATGACACCATGCATACTGATTATGTCACACAGCAGCATGTCATTTAGTCAGTCTCCAGTTTTTCACAATTCTGCAACTGCACAATTTCCACATGCCAATAAAATATCGTTTTTGGTACTAACTCCCATCTGCAGGTGGCAGTATTTCTTACTTGTTCTCCTCTACTGCCGCAGCCTGATTTGATGTCCAGCTATAGTCTGTGATCATTCTTAATGTCATACATGAGTGAAAATATCTCAAGATGTCCAGCAAGTATTCCTAAAGTATCACCAGAAAATCAGTCAATTTGACTGCAAAAATCACAAAAGTAATCGTGAAATCCTGGAGGGACCGATCAGCGAACTCACCAGTCAGGAGGACGTAGCTCAGCTCTCTTCCGGACGCCCTGACGATAGGGGTGTCATTAAAGCGAATGAAGGTTACCACCACGGCGCTGGTTGCTAGGATACCCAGCATGGCGAGAGAGGCAGGCACTAGGGCCCAGGGAGAGTTCCACTCCAGCTTGATGATGGGCGTGGGACAGCAGGCCGTCCGATTGGGGACGGGCCGCATGTCCGTTGGACACATTTCACAGGTGAACTCGTCCAACTGGTACTGGTACCCGTCACAGAGCTGCAGGCAGGTGGGACACATGTTTCATTCCTTTTACCTCACTTCCTGTAACCATGTTCCAGTAGTAGTAGCAGGATGGCAGGCTCCGGGTACCTCGCAGTGCCAGCAGCAGGGGACTCCCTTCACCATCTTCTTCCGCTCTCCGGGTTTGCAGGGGAAGCTACAGATGGACTCTGGAACGGATTTGTCTCCTCCGGACCACTGCATCTCTTCCAGCTGCAGAAACACACACCAGGTCAGGGACAGAAACGTCCTGCGGTCCGACCTTCATCGCAGCGTCTCACATTGAGCCTCAGGTTGTTGGTCCATTGGCCGATAACGTGGTAGCCAGGGTGGCTGTGGTTGGTCATCTGAAACTGGAAGATATCGTAGCGTCCTGGAGCGTCTCCGTTCTCATTGAACAGAACGCTGGTTCCAGCACTTCCTGGAAGACAGAGAAACGGATGGTAGTTCTACTGGGAGTACTGGGATCTGGACCGGAAATATAGAAGCTCTCTTGTCCTACGAATCATATGAAACACCTAAAACAAACATCTCATTCACTCAGCCACACTAACATGCACAATTTATTATTCATTCATTCATTAAGGAGAGGTGGGGACTTGCTGTGGTCCACTTACTATCAACTCTGTCTCTCTGCCCAGAGGATGAACTTACCGTTGAAGTTGACGGCTCTGATGTAGTCCAGCAGCAGGCGCCCCTCCACTGGGTCCATACTGCTGCAGACCCCGTGGCTGTTGGGACAGAGGTCCTGGTGCATGTTGTGCAGAGCGTAGGCGACGGCATAAACGGCATCGATCACAAACTGAACCTTCCCCTCCTGCTCGTAGGACGAGTCCTGACCAATTCGCTCGCCTCCTGCAGACAGATAGACTGTAATGAGGGAACACCTGAGACCTTCACACATCTCTCTCTTTCTCTGTCGCTCTCTCTCTCTGTGAGTACCTGTGCACTTCTTCTTCTCTGGGTCCAGTTTGATTCCGGGACGGGTCAATTTGCATCTGAAGTCGTCCTCCCAGAATTCGGCAAACCAGATGTTCCTGCGGTTGTTCTCCAGGGACCGAGACATGAAGTACTGATCAAAGCCTGTAGAACATACACAACAGATGAGATCCCTCTAAAACCCTCTAGATCAGTGATTCTCAATTCTGGTCCTCAGTTCCCACTGCCTGCATGCTGTAGTTATGTCTCTGCTCCAGAACATCTCTTTCAAATGATTGCATGACCTCCTCTGCAGCCATCAAGTGCTGAAGAAGGCTGTTAGTCACCCACTTAGTCAAATCAGGTGTGTGGCATAAGGAAAACACCTATAACATACAGGATAGTGGACCTTGAGGACTGGAATTGAGAAACACTACTCTAGAATCCTCTAGAAACCTCCAGAACCAGGTGATCCTTGACCAGGTGCATCCGGTTCTACCGTCAATCGAGGCCCGCTTGGGCAGGATGGTGACAGCTCCTTCTGCAACGTCTTCCAGCTCGGCGATTGGTGAGCTCTTGGCCCCCCAGCTGTCTGACCCAACAAACAGGAAGTGGCCCGTCAGATTAGCCTGCCTCGCTGCTTCAAGAACACGCCTTCCAGAGAGAAAGAAGAATCAGCCTCAAGTCTCGTGACCACATCAACCAGGTGCAAAGGCAAGAGGTGAGTGTCTCTGGTGGATTACTTGATGTCATCCTCGTTGGCGAAGATGATGACTCCTCTGGCGTTACTTGTCTCCATCAAACGTTTGATGATCTTATCGAACTCGCCCTCAGCTGGCTCTCGGGGGATCTTCACCGACTGGGCAATGCACACACCACCTGGTGGAGAGACATAGGCAGGTCAGAGGCAGGTGATAAACGGGTCAGAATGGGTGAGATAGGAGCGTCCCTACCGGCCTCTCTGGAGATCTGCATGAAGGCCTCGACGCCGCTCTCACCGTAGTTGCCCTCGGACGCCAGCGTGGAGACGTAGTTCCAGCCCAGAGCCTTGACGATGTCCAGCATGGCCTGGGCCTGGTACGAGTCTGGCGGAACAACCCGGGAGAAGAAGTCATAGCGGTTGTTGTCGCTGAGCTCTGGAGCCGTGGACGCGTAGCTCACCTGAGGAATCTGGAATTCAGAACCAGATCCAGAACCCAGTTCAGAGGCGACAGTGGGACGAGTGGTGGAGCAACAGAGACCAGAACCACTCAGACAGATTAATGTTGTGTAACAGCCGAGCTCAAAGTGGGCCAGCTCTTCAATCACATTAACACCCAGTGATTAACAGAGACCTTCTTAACGAGCAAACCTCGTTATTACTGCAACCTCATCATCTGAGGAAGAGGAGGAAGCATGAGCTGTAGATCTTCACATCATGGAAAATCATTCCCTTATCTAGTATGTTCTACTGGGTTTTATGATGCTCTACTGGGTTCTACTGGGTTCCACTAGTTTCTACTGTAGTCCACTGGGTTCTACTGGTTTTAACTGGGTGTTATGGTACTCCACTAGGTTCCAGAAGGTTGTATGGGGTTCCACTATCGTCTACTGCATCTTTATTATTAATTTCATGGAGGAAGTCATTCTGTCCACTTCACTAGGTTCAACATCTTTGGTAGAAGGTCTTCATGATGCTTCACTCTGTCTCACCTCTTGTCTACTTTCCTCTACCAAATCCTCACCTGTCTCTCTCTGACCCATCTCTGTCTCTCACCTCAAACAGCCGCAGGATGTTGGCCACCATGATGGACACGGAGCTGGCCGACGCTCCGATCACACCCACCACCCTCTCCGGTTTGCGGATGAGGGGCGGCTCGCCGTTGGAGCAGCGGATGTCGGAGGTGTCCTTCTGGATCAGCGCCTGGACGAAGGTGAGGGACTGCTCCAGGGCGTAGGTGTCCCTGGAGCAGGTGTCCAGGATGCGTGCGCCCAGAGTGATGTTGGGCAGCAGCTCGGGGTCGCTGTTGATCTGGTCCAGGGCGTACAACATGGCTTCCATGCGGTGGATGCCCTTCTCCTTCTTCAGCTCGCCGCAGTTCATGCCGTGGGGGCCGCGGGCGTGGATGGGGAACAGCCCCCCCAGAGTGATGTCACCAGGCAGCTTTATGGAGTGGGGGTGGAAGTGCTGGTGTGATGCCCACACCTGGCCCGCTGGGTGACTGGTCCAGATCCAGAGAGGCAGCAGGAGGCGGGGCCACAGGGCGCCGAGGCGACCAGTGGCAACGTCAGGACAGAGGGACAAAGGGGCGTGGTTTGATGATGTCATGCTCAGACGACGTTCAGCATGGACCGTTCATCCTGACACGGACACCTGGGGACACATCAACCAGTCAAAGAGATGGAACACGACCCGATACGAGTCACGACTGACCCATGAGTCATGGGTCAGTCGTGACTCGCATCGGGTCATGTGACTCGTATCGGGTCATGAGCCATGACCCGTATGGGGTCACGACTGACCCGATACTGATCCAAGATCCATGACCCGATATGAGTCCCATGACTCCTTACATGATCAGACATGAGTTGAGACCCAGCTTTTATTTTGGTAGTCCACTTTTGGTTATTTTCAGGTAAATTTGCATATTATCTAAATATTTCGCTCTCAGCTGGATATTCTCCAGACCCCAAAAACAAAAATGAAATAATAAAAGATGATTTCTGTCCCTCTGATCACTGACTAATCAGTATCGATCAGCTGCAGCGACTCATCGATTTTTATCAACTGGTTTTAAAGAATGGAGAAAGAAGGCATTCATTTGTCCGTTAATAAATTTTATCTTTGATCAGAAAACTGGAAATCAGAGAAAATAAAAACTTGAGCGATCAATAAAGTTCTGATTTAATTAAATGGTTCCTGTGGTTTGACCCACTTTATGGGCGAACAGGTGAGAAAAATAAAGTTAAATACCTGCGAGGCGCTCCGTTCGGTCCGCGCAGAGACCCGCAAAGACCCGCAGACAGAGCCGCAACAGCCTGCGGAGAGAGGAGGAGTCCGGCTGCTGCTGCGGCAGCCAGCGGAGGACTGGACACCTGTGTGTCCGCTGGTCTGTATCCTTGTGAGGACCAGCTCGATCTGCGGAGCAGCAGGATTTCTGCCAATGAGGACTCTGGTGACGTCACGAGGGAATAATTGTTCATTAATTATGGAAATTGTCGGAGGGGCGGGGCTTGGCTCTCTGACAGGTTTAATAGTAAAAATCTGACCGAACCGAACCCCAGTCCAGAACCTGCAGGTCCAACAGAACCTCAGACTTTACCGGATGTTCACAGGAACTCATTCAGGAGAACCGGATCTCGAACAGAACCGACTCCCACATGACTCTTATTTTTGGCTCCTGAAATTTATTTATTAGTAAAAAAAAAAAAAAATAAACAGACTGTTTAATTTGATTATTTTTAATGTCCAACTAAAACTGCACCCCATGACCTTTGACCTCAGGAATCACATGTTCAGATATTCGTGTTTTTAGACCTTCATCAGTCTGTGAGCTGCATCAGAAAATGAAACTAAAATATTCCTCTTTTATTAATAAGTAGAATCACGTCCTTCAAAGAGCAGAATTCATTTTCCTAGACCTATTTTTAATTTGTTTGTTGAACATAAAGAGTTACTCAAATCCTGCTTTTATTGCTGAAAACACGATTAAATAATAAATACGTTCACTGATTTACTATTATGATTATTTTTGCCTGTAAGGTGACCTTGGGTGTAAGGAAGGCAGTCTCAAATCAAATGTATCATTATTATTATTAAAATAGAAAAGTCATTTATCTTAACTTTCATAAGGAAAACGTCCGTTTCCTTAAAAAAAAACCTTTTTACTTAATTAAAATATTATGAGCAGGTAAAAAAGAGAATAACATAAATTTTGTTGCTTAGTTTTCAACAGAATTACAAATCTGTGTAAGAAATTATGACAAAGTTTAGACCAGTGTTTCTCAACCTTTTTCGGGCCAACGCCCCCCTAGCCTTTATCCAGGTCCCTCACCGCCCCCCACTTTTGTTTTTCAGCGGAAAAACAAAAGTTCCAGGTCCTTTAATGCCATAGAAATATGAGACAGAAACAT
>NW_015116382.1:19864-20238 GCF_001443285.1 Poecilia latipinna | reverse complement strand
TACTTCGTCGCTCCATTTTATGTCCCGCTTCTCCTGTTTCAGGGTTTTGCGCAATGTGCGCGTCGTTTTTATTTTTTTTAACCCCCTATGGTGCGCAGCGGTCGGGAAGCGTATCGATGGGGAAAAGGCAGACTGACATAAACCTTTTAAAACAACGGAAACAATTTCGGTATTCTGATTATTGAAATTTAAAAGTGCTGTGGTTCCGTTGTTCTATCACCCCCGTTTCATACCGGACCACTTACAGCTCAGGTGTTAACGCTATAAAATGAACGCTCTCTATCGTGGTTTCACCCATGGAGGGATTTCTTTATTTCTTTTTTTTAAATGGGTTCATTTTTCAGAGGGACACACAGTGAGGGTATCGTGATTTT
>NW_015116382.1:10426-19675 GCF_001443285.1 Poecilia latipinna | reverse complement strand
GCAGCCAGACATGATTTAATGTTACACAATACAGTTTTAGGAAGTTGCTCAAAGTCTAAACTGGCATTGTTGTGCATTTAAGGTGTAAAGTTTACCTTCGACCAAACGCCCCCTAGAGGAATCCCAGTGCCCCCCTTTTGTAAAAATGTCCGCCAGCGCCCCCTACAGTACTCTGAACGCCCCCTGGGGGGCGGTACCGCCCACGTTGAGAACCGCTAGTCTAGACTCTTCTGGTTTAACGTTAAACATTTTAAAGTGTTTCTGGATTTTAACCGACCGGAACTCCATGAACGGAAATAAAACATGAATGAAGAGAAAATCATCTATTTATTCTTCAACAAAACATCCAGAAAGCCTCAGTTACCGGCGACGGACAGGTGATGGAGGTGATGAGGAGCAGCTGGAGAGTTCTGGGTTCAGACACCCGGACACACCTGGACTCCTGCAGCTCCAGGATCAGGTTAAAGTTTTTTTGTCTGGATTTGCTGCAGTCTCACCTGAGTAACATCACGCAGGGGGTGGGGCTAAGCCGGAGCAGAGCAGGTAAATGCAGCAAACACACCTGGACTGGACTGGAGTTCCTCTCAGCCAATGAGAACTTAAGGCTCTGATCTCTGATTGGCTGAAACTCCCTGACCAATCATGTGCGAGTGTTTTCCCTGCTGGAAGCTGATTGGTCGGTCTGAGTTCGAGGCCGTTTGCTCTGCGGCCGCTCTGATTGGTCAGCGTCCCTGAAGCCCTGGCAGGTGATCTGGTATTGGACGGTGGCGTCCATGTGACCCGGGGATTTAATGATGGAGGCCAACCGCCGTGACTCCTCCCACCGGAGGAGGAGCCTGATGGAGGGGGCGTGACCCCAGAGATCGCCCAACGCCGGCGCCAGCTGCACATGGCTGCTGCGCAGCCGCGTAGTCATGTGGTTGGTGGTTACCACGGCGATGTTGTGGTCCGTCGCCGCAGCGATAAGCCGCAGGCTGAGGCCCTGGAGGAGGCGTGTCCTCTGGGACAAATCGTCATGGATGTGCAGGAACGGGAACGCCACGCTGTCGATGACGAGGAGGCGGAGCCTCGGCCGGTCCGACAGGAAGTCGAGCAGCAGGTGCAGTTCGGCCAGCAGCTCCACGTAGTCACGGCAACGCACCTGAGAACACACACACACACACACACACACACACACACACACACACACACACACACACACACACACACACACACACACACACAAACATGGCAATCAGAGCCCTGCTGCCTCAGGGTTACCATGGCAACAGCAGTCAGCTGTAGGCTGATTAAAGGCACCGGGCCCAACAGAACCAGCAGAACCAGGAAACCTGACCTACCAGGAAGACGTTTGACAGGATGGTCTCCACCGTGAAGGTCGTCATGGCAACGCGCTGCTCCTCATCCTCAGCCAGCAGCGAACAGTGGTGCACGGCGGCGCCGGCCAGGTCCACCAGCCTCTGGACCTGGAACCCGCCCTCCGTGTCCACGAACAGAACCTGACCCCCGAGACCGCCGAAGACCGCCGGCACCTGGACATCCACGGCCAGCTGCAGGCTGGGCAGAACCAGTCAGAATCAGAACCAGAACCAGTCAGAACCAGAACCAGTCAGAACCAGAACCAGTCAGAACCAGAACCAGAACCAGTCAGAATCAGAACCATCAGCTTAAACTGGTCTAAGTTTCTTTCCAAACTGATTCCAGATTTGAAATGAACCCGTTTCTTCAGGCTCTGGGTCTGGTTGGTAGTAAAGTTTCATAGAGCAGCAGCGCCCCCCACAGGACAGGGAGTGGTCTGGGACAGTTGGACTGCAGACAGGATGTCCACACGCTGGACAGTCTGGAGGAATTAGTTTAAGATAAACAGGATCTGACCTCAGCGTTCATCCTGCCATCACCTGCTGAGGCTCACAGGATGAACCTGATGGCTTCTGATTGGCTGTTTATCAGCCAATCACAGCTTGGGACCTGAGACCAAAACATAGCGTCTTTAGGGACAAGTTGGACCGTCAGGCTGCATTCCAGCTCTGAACACAGAAATGCAGAAATATTCAAATTACAGATTTTATCAAGCTCATCATTGACCTTTACCACCTATTGACCCTAACGATCCAATTAGTGACCTCAACTGGCTCATTAGTGACCTTAGCGACCCTACTGGTGACCCTCATGACCTCATCGATGACCCAACAACCCTCTTGGTGTGATTGTTGTGAGGCTGTTACTTCCAACCGTGTCCAGACCTGAAGACACGTTCCAGGTCATGAGAGGAAACGCCTGTTCACGACCTGCAGTGTGTGTGACCAGGTGTGTGTTTTCTGACCACAGCTGTGTTTTCCCGACTCCTGGAGCTCCGCAGATCTCCGTCACTTTCCCGACAGGAACTCCTCCTCCGAGCGCCTCATCCAGCGGGGAGCAGAACGTCACGATGTTCCTGAACTCCTCCTCCTTCTGCAGAAGCTCCAGAGCCGTCACCGGGGCAACGGTGTGCCCAGAGCTGGCAGCCTGCAGCGCCTCCAGCGCCTCCTGCTGGGAGACTCCAGCCTCTGCACACATGACAAATCAGAGCAACATTTCAGATTTCAGTCATTAGGAAAGCAGTGTGATGTCATCAGTAACATGAAATACTTGTTACTGAAAATAACATACTAAGACAAAAGCTGATTTCTTATAACTTCTGCTGATCTTATTAAAAAATTTAACTTTAGGATAAAAAAAAACATCTTTAATGTTTAATTTACATCATTAAAATAAAGAAATTAAAAAGTCGTTTGTTCTTTTTTCTATGAAATTGTAATAAATAGATATAAAATTATGAAACTCCAACACAGAGAACAGAACCACAACCTCCTGTAAATTAATCGCTTTAATTAATCACAGTTTACTGGTTTTTATGCTTGATTTTTTTTTTATAAGAACTTAATTATAGGATTTGTGTAAAACAAGAAGGTGAAAAATGACAAAACATTAACAATAATCAATTTTCTTTTTTTAAATTATATTTTGCATAATTTTTTGTGCTAGACATAAAAAAAGATAAAAAATATAAAAATAATATCTGCCAGTAATAAATCAAATTGATATTTGGATCACATTTGATCCAGATTCTGATGGTGAATCCAATCACTGATCACTTCAGCTTTTATTCCGTCTCTGATTGAATGAAGAAAAAAAAATCGTCTTTATCCATAAAGGGTCAACTGGACCAATCACAGAACCAGAACCAGAACCTGAGCTGATACAAGTTATCAGAACCTTCCATCCGCTCAGCTTGTTATGAGCTTCAATCTCATTAAACCAAGTGATGAGTTGGTTTGATGACA
The DNA here is from genome assembly GCF_001443285.1 of Poecilia latipinna. Classification (NCBI taxonomy): domain Eukaryota; kingdom Metazoa; phylum Chordata; class Actinopteri; order Cyprinodontiformes; family Poeciliidae; genus Poecilia; species Poecilia latipinna. The sequence continues at coordinate 16,352 of NW_015116382.1, read as the reverse complement.
CGCGACATAAGATTTTGTTATTTATAAAATCTAAATAACAGATATTATTTAGATGTTTCTATAAATAGAAAAATATTTTCTATAGAAAAAAATATTGTATATTTTCTATAAAATGTCCTTTTTTCCAGAATTTCTGTGACAGAACAAATTTAATCGTAACTTTATTTAGTTTCTACTTTAACTTTAACAAAAGACAAATTATGGAGAAAAACAGTTTTAACCTTAATATGAAACATTTTTAAAAAGGTGGAAAACTAGATGCCTCGAAACGTTGTGACGTCATGAGATGACGTGTTTCCGCCGCCAGAGGCGCTCTACCTGCGCTCAGGTGTTCCGGGTTCAGGTCCTGCATATCTGTGACGAACTGGAAACCAGCTCTCACCAGCTTTCCCTTCAAACTGGAGCCCAAACTCAAGCTGGAGACGGGCCTCCTCATCCTCACCGCGTTCATGGCAGCCCGCTTCCTCCCAGCACTTCCGCTTTTATTTTTCAAAATAAATGCCGCAGGATTTCCGCTTTGCTGCTGAGTTCAGGTGTTTTGATTATAAATCTGTTTAATTTCTAAAATAATTGCTTAGACATCCAACAACAATCAAGATAAAAATAATAAATTTAATATTTGTGAAACATTTAGATTGCTATAAAATTATTATATGGATCAAATTAATCATGGAAATGGAGACTTCTTTAAAGTGTCCATTTCACTTTGCTCTTCTTCACTCCATCAATACAAAGTACTACGCAGTTATCAAAAACAAAACCTGTGAAATCAACAGAAATGTGGAAATACCATCAGGGATGTGAAAACTCATTGGGAACAGTGATGGTTAAATTACAAACAGACTTATAAACATTTATTGTTTTTAATTCAGTTTACGGTCTGTTATCTAATCTTGTAATGACCAAATTCTGGAAAATTATAAATAAATTATATGAAGGAATAATATGAATACAAAATAAAACATCAAAATAGAAGAAACATGTCCAAATAAATTTAAAACTCATCAAACCAATATTTGCAGTAGTGTGTATTTTAGAACTGGATGAAATACTTTCAGTTTTAATGTATATTACCCACGTAAAAAAGGATAGTGCAGTAAAACTACTCTTAAAATTCATTTTTCAACAATAAATTTGTTGCTACTCATCTCTGTATTAAACTACTGCTGATAAATTGAATTAATATTCAGTTTCTCCTGAATTCACTTTGTTTTTACATATTTTAAATATTACATAAAAAATCACAACAATAAGAATTACTGCAAAAAGAAAATTAATTTATTCCGTGTTTAAAATATTTAGCTTCAACTTATTTTGAAAAGATCAGGAATCTACGTTGCAGCTTTAGTGACGTCAGTCGGACGCGACGGTAGTTCCACGTGAGTCGGTTTGTTGATGAAGGATCGATCTGCGGCTGGTTGATCAGGTAAGTTCATTAGTTATTGATAATAAGCAGGCTGACCCGCAGCAGAGGAAACCGGAAGTTGCCTGAGTTTCCGACAGGAAGTTGAGTTTGGAGGAAGCGCTGCAGTCTGAGGGTCCAGCTGGAAGTTTTGCTGGATGTTGACTGGAGGGTTGAAGGTTCCTCTGGGTTCCTCCTCAGGATGTTTTCCTGTTTGTTGAAGGGGGTTCAAGTTTAAAACCTTTTTTTATGTTTTGTTTTCTGGAAGATGAATCCAGAGATCAATCGGAAGGTTTATTATTGTCTCCTGGATTATTTACGCTTTTTCCTGTTGAACTCGGTGTTTCCACCAGGCGGAGCTACTGAGATAATGACACTGATTTGATTGGATACATGGAGTCACATGTTTCTCTGCCTGTAGATCACAGAGATGAAGAGGCGAGAGGAAGAGGAGAAACAGAGGAAGACAACAGGTCAGAGTCCAGAGGAGGAAGAGGAGGTGGAGGAAGAAAAGGAAGAGGAGCAGAGGAGGACGAGCAGTCAGACCGAAGAGGAAGCAGCCAGTGAGCAGAAAGGAGCTGCTGCTGATGAGGCGAAGAAGAAGGAGAGGAAGTGTGTTCCAGGTATCATCTACCTGGGCCACGTTCCTCCCAGGCTCCGCCCCAAACACCTGAGGAACCTGCTGTCAGCCTACGGAGAGATCGGACGCATTTTCCTGCAGCCAGAGGGTACGACACACACACACACACACACACACACACACACACACACACACACACACACACACACACACACACACACTACACACAGTTTTACATCATCAGAACTTTCTGCTGTTATCAATTATGACACAAGAAATCAACATTACTTTAGTCAAACTCTTCATCCAACATATTGATCGATGTTGCAGTGATTGTGGATCACATCCTCCATCCGGGTGGGTTCTTAGTCTTCATTTAAATAAAATCAGTGTTTTGGCAGTTTTTTGGTTTTCTTCTCTCAGCTACAATAATAATAATAACTTCAGTTTCTGTTCAGCTGGAGAACGTTTTGTCACATCCACACGTTTACCTGTTCTCAGCTTCTGTGCAGTGATTGGATGGTTCTCAGTCACCTGGTGACATCATAATGTAGAGCTGTGTATTATCTGCATCGCCATAGTAATTAATTTTATTGCTATAACCTCAGCCAGTGGATACTAAATAGGAGGAATGAGCCTTGGGGGATTATTGCCCCTTTTATTCATATTTTCATGCTTCCTGTTGGCCACATCCTGCAAACATCAGTTTTTGTGGTTATGCAGGCGACTCTCTGCTCTGCAGACTGGAGATCAGATCAAGTTTCTCCTCCAAGTTACTTAAGATTAACAATCAGAAAACAGAAGTTTGACTCGTTAACACCTCGCCTCCACTTTAACCAAACCTACAGTTTCTCCACTGTTGTCATAATTTCCCTCCCTGCAGGTGAATTATGCAGGTCCAGGTCCATCCATTATTTGTTCCTCTGATGTGAAAGCCTGTTGCTGCTGCAGAAGGTTCTGGTTGCTGTTTCTAACCTGCCTGCGTTGACCTGCAGACCGCCAGGTGAGGAGGAAGAAGAAGAAGTCCGGCTCCAGGAGGTGCGACTTCACCGAAGGTTGGGTGGAGTTCAGGGACAAGCGGGTGGCGAAGCGGGTGGCGCTGTCGCTGCACAACACGCCGATGGGAACCAAGAAACGCCAGAGGTTCTTCTCTGACCTCTGGAACATCAAGGTACCGCCTGGTTCCCTCCCTGGTTCCTCACTTTGTTCCCTGCCTGGAACTGGAACAGCGCTCTGTCAGAGTCTCACCTGTCGACGTCTGTCTGTCTCTGAAGTACCTGCACAGGTTCCACTGGACTCACCTGAGCGAGCGGCTGGCCTATGAGCAGACAGTGCTGCAGCAGAGGCTCCGGGCCGAAGTCTCTCAGGCCAAGAAAGAGACCAGCTTCTACCTGAGCAATGTGGAGAAGAGTGCCCACCTGGAACACTGGAGGAAGAAACAGCACAGAGATGGAGAACAGGTAGAGACAGACGAGTCTGACACAGACAGGTGAACATCTGAGACACAGACAGGTAAACTGTTTTGTAATCCTCAGGTGGAGGAGAAGACGTGGGACTTCACTCAGCGCCAGACAGAAGAGGAGATCCAGAAGAAGAAGAAGAAGAAGGACTCCATTACCCAGAAGCATCTGAATAAGGCCCGCCTCATGCAGCAGGAGAGCCAATCCAACGTCTCGTTATTGGCTAAAATCTTTAACTCCAACCAATCAGAGTGAAGCTCATGAACTTGTTTCTATGGGGACAGTAAACAGAAACGGACTCATACACTTCCTGTTGCCAGGAAGGGGCGGGGCCATTGGGTGGCTCCTCCCACTGCTCCTCATCATGTTTAGATTGTTGTAAATAAAGTTTGTTGGATTTTGGTTTTGTCTGATAAAATATGGAGCCAGAAATCTAACAAACTGAAGTTACAGTGGTTTCAGTCCGGTCCGGTTTACAGCTGAACCCAACCTGGAACAGTTATACCGGCCTGCCTGCAGGGGGCGCTGGTCACTTCTATTCACTTGGGTCACAACAAGTTTTGTGTAGTTTGAGTCAAATGCGACACTCAGATGGTCACAAATCTTTGTAAAGGTAAAGGCACAAATTATTTCTGTAGTTAAATTTAATGAAATTTTTTTAATCAAAAACTAAAACATTTTTTTTTTTTAACAAACATTTTGTTGTAAAAAAAAATAAAAAAAAATCAGTCAAGTCTGGAAAAGCATCAGCCACTAGATCAGTGTTTCTCCACCCTGGTCCTCAGCCCCCCTGCTCTGCATGTTTTAGATGAGCCTCTATTCCAGAACAGCTGAGAAAAATGATTGCATGACCTGTTAATCACCTAGTTCACTAACAGTTGGAGAACTCCTTCACTGGATTACTTTGTAAAGCTGAAGAAAAATTAACAATCTGCAAAAAAATAGAAAAACAAATAATCTTTTGAAAGTACCTTCATAGTTTGTGACTTGCTTACGTTATGAAGTTTCTAGATTGAAATAAGCAGAAGATCAAAAGTCACCAGTTTGTTTACAAACACGCTGGGGGCGGGGCTATGTGACGTCATGACGCAGTGGAGTAGGAACATGGCGGCGGATTACTGGGAGACGGAGCGACCCGAACCTCCTTCAGACTGAACCGAACCACGCAGAACCCGGGCCGGACCGGGTCCGCCTCTCACGGTAGGTACCGGGTCAAAGGTGGAGGCAGCGGACCCGGTTCCCTGGCCCTCCGGCCCGGTAGCCGTTACCGAACCGGAGCCGGGGCGCAGGAAGAACACGAAGCCCACTGCAGGAGTTCAGGATGTAGACGGAGCCGGGCTAGCAGGCTAGCTGTGAGCAGCAGAAACAAGGTTCGGTTCGGTTCGGTTCTGGGCTCCAAGCTGAAGACGTTTAACCTGCAGCAAGAACATCAACCACATCCGCTAAGAATGAATGAGTTAAATGAAAACGTTTAGGAAAAATTTATAAAAAATATAAATTTTCCATTAATTCCTGACTGAAACTGGATCACACAAAGCTTCCGGTGCCAGGCTCGGTCCACTCAGAGTGCGGCCAGGTTCAGGACCTTCTGAAAGCAGTCTGAGGGACCCACGGATCTGTGACGTCATCCTGAAAGCTGTTGATTGATTGGCTGAGATGATGACCTCAGCATCACTGGTGTTTCACTGACTGTGTTTCACACAGTAACCATGGAAACATGGGTCAGCCTTACTGACCTCTGATTGGACGGGAAGGATCAGGTTGACCTCAGAGTCGGTCTCCATGGTAACTGATACTGGAACAGGATTAAGCTGTTTGGTTAAACTGAGACTGAAAGGAGCAGGAAGTGACATCACTTCCTGTTTGTCTGTTTCAAGGCTTCAGGTGTTTATATGAAGACGATCAGTAAATCTAATTCAGTTCCAGATGGTCGCAGAGTTGCGGTTTGCTGTTTATCCGTGTGTTTACCTGTACAGGTGTATCCAGGTGGACGGCTCCGCCCCCCGTCGGCGTCTCGCCCCCCCCTGCCGCCTGGACCCCCCCTCATGGAGCGGATCAGGAAGCTCAAACGGCAGCTGTCTGTCACTCTGGGGAGGGGCGGGGCCGGCGGCGGGGACCAGGCGCTGAACGACTCCAACACGCAGGAAGTGACGTCACACAGCGATTCAGGTGACTTCCGGTTCAGGGACCAGCATTACAGTCTGGTACCGAAGGGTTCTGTTGGGACCAGTCAGGTCTCTGATGGTGGGGCTTAGATTATGTAGGTTAGATTATAATCTGGATTGAGCCAATGAATGAAGGGAAGCTAAAAATATAGATTCAGGATTCTAGATGTTTAACATCTAGAGCTGATTTCCACTGTGTCACTTCTAACACCTGTTTTCCTCTTCCTTCTCCTCCCTCCTCTTCTTCCTCCCCCCTCTTTCTCCTCCTCCTCCTCTTTCTCCCCCTCCCCCTCCTCCTCCTCCTCCTCCTCTTTCTCCC
>NW_015116382.1:0-6697 GCF_001443285.1 Poecilia latipinna | reverse complement strand
CCTCTCCCAGAGGTCCCGTCTCTTCGTTCCTCAGCAGCTCTGAAGGTCCGCGCCTCCTCGTCTTCGGTCCACTCGTTGCTGCAGTCCTACGGCGGCTCCATGAGGAGGCCCCGTGGTCTTGGCCGCAGCCTGAGTTCCTACCTGAACCGGGCCACCAGACTCGGTACCGGCCACGAGAAACCCGGCGGCTCTGGTTCTGAAGCTGAGTCTGAAACTTCTGCTGGTTCTTTCAGAAATAGTTCATGAAGACGTCAAGATGAACTCTGGTGGAGAAAGTGATCCGCCTTCGTCTTCAGACGATGTTCAGAGTCCAGTCCGAGTCCGACTGAGGAACAAGAAGATCTCAACGGAGGTAACACACCGGAACCAGAACCAGACGCACAAAACACCTGAAACTGATCTGTGCCTCTCCTGACCCTGGCTGACCCCTCACAGCTAAAGCAGGTGAAGTCTGTCTCTTCTCGTGTTTCAGGACATCAACAAGCGTCTGTCATTGCCGGCAGATATTCGTCTTCCTGATGATTACCTGGAGAAGTTCAGCGTGATTGGTCCGGCTCTGTTCGAGCAGCCAATCAGCAGGCGGCTCCGCCGAGTGTCTCTAGTACGTTTCCTCTCCGCCGCGCCGCGCCGCGCCGCGCCGCGCCTCCATCAGCTCAGCGTGTTTCTCTCTGTGTGCAGTCGGAGATCGGGTTCGGGAAACTGGAGACGTACATCAAACTGGACAAACTGGGAGAGGTGAGCTCACAGAGCGAGTCCGAGTGTTTAGGAACCGACGTGTCCGGGTCCTCAGAGCGCCACCTGTCTGTCTGCAGGGGACCTACGCCACAGTGTACAAAGGTCGCAGCAAGCTAACCGACAACCTGGTTGCCCTGAAGGAGATCCGCCTGGAACATGAAGAGGGAGCTCCCTGCACGGCAATCAGAGAAGGTACCGCAGCAGCAACTAGCAACATGGTTTACAGGGTTGACGAGTTGCTGGTTGACGAGTTGCTGGTTGACGAGTTGCTGGTTGACGAGTTGCTGGTTGACATGTCTTTCCTCCTGCAGTGTCTCTGCTGAAGGACCTGAAACACGCCAACATCGTGACGCTTCATGACATCATCCACACGCAGAAATCCCTCACGCTGGTCTTTGAGTACCTGGTGAGTCGTTACCGGGAAACGGTGGATCAATAGGCTTATTGATTATTAATCACCCGATTTACCAGAATTATCTGGATTTTTAAATTTCAGGACAAAGACCTGAAGCAATACCTGGACGACTGTGGAAACGTCATCCATGTTCACAACGTCAAGGTGAGGATGGATGGATGATGGATGGAGGGTCCAGTAGAACCAGTAGAACCAGCTGACTGGTCTGGTGTTTCTGTCTCAGCTGTTTCTCTTCCAGTTGCTCCGCGGTTTGTCCTACTGCCACCGGAGGAAAGTTCTCCACCGGGACCTGAAGCCCCAGAACCTGCTGATCAACGAGCGAGGGGAGCTCAAGCTGGCTGACTTTGGTGAGTTCTCCTCTGGTTCTGGTTCTGGGTTCTGCTTCTGTTCTGACTGGAATACTTGGTGTCCTTCAGGTTTGGCCCGAGCCAAGTCCATCCCAACAAAAACGTACTCCAATGAGGTGGTGACGCTGTGGTACCGGCCGCCGGACATCCTGCTGGGCAGCACCGACTACTCCACCCACATCGACATGTGGTATGGTTCTGCATGTTCTGGTTCCGGTTCCAGTTCTCAGATCGGACTGCTTTTAGCAACAAAGTCTCTGCATGGAGTTAGCATGTTCTCCCAGCGCACGGCCGGGTTTCCTCTCTGGGTTTCCTCCTGGTTCTGTCCAGAAACATGTCCGTCGGGTTTCCTGTTCTCTCCCAGCTGGTGGTTGTGTCTCCATGGTTGCTTGTCCTGCTGATGGACCGTTGACATGTCCAGGTTGTCCCTTCCTGTCTCCAGTGGTGCTGGTTGTCGGTTCTGGTACCAGCCCTCAGGAACAGAAACCTGAACAGATAAAGGGGTCGGTTCGGACCCTCAGCCGTCTACGAGCCGTTTCCACCCGTCTCTACCCGTTTGTGTCTCCAGGGGTGTTGGGTGTATCTTCTATGAGATGGTGACGGGTCGCCCTCTCTTTCCTGGGTCTACGGTTGAGGAGGAGCTTCACTTCATCTTCAAGCTGCTGGGTATTAACCAATCAGCTTCAATCACCGTGAGCCAATCAGCATCCAGGATTGTTGCTGACTGAAGGTTGCTTTGCCTGCAGGAACGCCCAGAGAGCGCAGCTGGCCTGGAATCGGTTCCAACCAGGAGTTCCTGGCTTTCAACTTCCCTCAGTACCGAGCCGAGAGGCTGAGCAACCACACCCCCAGGTAGGCCCGGATACCCCAGAAATACCCCCAGGTAGCCAGGGTTTTTCCCAGCATCCTCCTCTCTGTGTTCAGGCTCAGCAGTGAAGGAGTGGAGCTGCTGTCAAAGTTCCTGCAGGTCAGTGAACGCCTCACAGTGTTTCTATGGTAACGGCTGAAGCAGCTCTGATGAGTGTTTGAACTTTAGTTCGAAGGGAAGAAGAGGATCTCTGCTGACGAGGCCATGAAACATTGCTACTTCAGTAACCTTGGAAACAGAGTGACATCACTTCCTGACAGTAAGTGTAACCTTGGACACAACCTTTCCTGTTTGTGATGTCACCAAGGTCATATGATTACGTTTCAGCGGTGTCCATCTTCAGTCTGTCGGAGATCCAGCTGGAGAAGGAGAGCGTGAGGCCGCCGGCAGCTCCTGATCCAGGTAACCGTCAGACACACCGTGGTCCCGTCTCCACTGGGCACTACGTCCGCTAATGCGCTAATAGCAGAGCTAATTTTTAGCTTAGTGCTTTAGCGTTCATATGTTTAGTGCTCTGGGGTTAGTGCAGCTAGCTCTTCAGCTAGCAGTGCCCACCATTTATGGTGGGTGTCAACATGGTTGAGTTTAGCGTTTAGCAATAGCTACTGCCGTATAGCATGTTGGTGTAGTGCTTTAGCATTAGCAGAACTAATGTTTATGAATAGTGCTATAGGGTTAGCGGAGCTAGCGTTTTAGTTAGCGGCGTTCACCAGGTAGCCTGAGGTTCCTGAGGGAAACAAACACAAACCCGATTCCTCTGAACTTTGGTTCAGGAAGTTCAGGTCCGGTCGGGTCCACTTGCAGAACTTTAACCTGGTCCAATAGAGACTGTCGGACCTTTCAGTAGACCATCAGAGCAGTGAGGGTCGAAGGTGAAGCAGGTCACCAGGAGTCAGAGGTTTCAGTGAGCTTTAAGTTTCTGATGTTGAAACGTTTGTTTTGCCAGCTACCAGCCCGACGCGGAGGCGGAGTCTGCTCTTCTGACACCTGAAGGAGGCGGAGCCATCTGAAAGGGAAGTGACCACAGGAAGTGACATTTTACTTTGAAGGAGCTGAGACTACTGATGTGAAACAAAGAAAACACTTCAGATTTCCGGAATGTGAAGAAAACTTGTTTACAGATGATGCAATAATGAATCACAGCAGCTACCGACCAATCAGAGGGCAGCATGTTTCACAAACAAACCAATCAGCTTCCGTCTTCCAAGACTTAGAATCCAAACATGGTAGACCAGCAGCATCACCTCCATTTTATGACATCATCATGATGATGTCACACTGCAGCAGGCAGAATGGGTCCCAACGTCCTGACAGGTGATTCCAGGAACCAGTCACCTGGTTCCTGGAATCACCAGTTAGTGTTAGCTCGTTAACTGCTAACGAGTTTCTGGCCTGTTACCACCATGACCAGGTGTGTTTCACGTCTTCTCCTGGTTAATACCATTTCTGCTGGACGAAGCCATCTGGACTCTTATTGTGAAAGTTCTCGGCTGCTTCCTGTGTTGATATTTGTGTTATAATGAAACTCAGTGATGATATTTACAGTAAACCAGCTGGATTCCCCCAGGGGTAAATATTGATGTGATGGGGCAGATAACGGGGCAGATAGCATGCTCTCCCTGTCCGGGTCTCTCTGGGTTCTCCTGCATCTTGACTGTTAGTCGATCTGATGGTGTCGGCCGTCTGAGCAGAAGCTCTTCGTTTCCTGATCCCATCCTGTAGAGTTCAGGGGTCAGTGGGCGGGGCTTCCCAGGTGTCCAGATGATTTAGAAACCTGTTAGTGATATGTTTATACTGAAGTAATAAATGGGTCGAGCTACCAATAGAGAAAGAGCTCGTTAACCGCTAACGAGTTTTTGACTGAAACGTGTCGGTTTGTGAGGCGAGAAAGCAGAAAGCAGTGGATGTTTCAAAATAAAAGCATTCCATAGAGGAGCAGGTTGGACAAAGCTTTCTGTTGACCTCTGACCTGTGCAGGTCGTCTCTGATTGGGAGTGGGGTTGGTTCCAGCCACGTTGTCTCCGTCTGACTGCTGAATGTAACTCGGGCAGCTCCCTGATCGGCCGAGCCGAGCGGCTGGTCTGCACACAGGAAGGTCGTTGTGCTGCGTTCAGGTCTGCTACTTAAACTATCGTTGTTGTTTTTAAGCCAAAGTTCTCTGCAATATTCTGACCTGCATGATGACATTCTTCCAGTGAACTTCATGCTGTTAAATTAGAAATCTTCCATCGGCTCTGAAAGCACTGAAGTGTTTGTTTTACTTGAATGAAAACAGGAAGTGGATGTTGTTGTATTTATCTGTCTGTACTCTGGATATATAAACAGAACTGACATTAAAGATTTTATTTATTATCAATGTTGGCTGGTTATTGGGGAACATTCATGTTGGTCTGGAGACCAACATTCAATATTTTTACTCAAGTAGAAAGAAAAGACTGAATCTTTGATTAATTAAACGTAGAAAAAGTTGTTGGTAAAATGTCTTCTCATGAGATTATTTAATATTTATAATTACGGATTAATTTATTCATCACAAAGAGATGATACCTGTAGAACGAAGTGACGGCAGTAAGACCGCTCACACAGAAACTGACCCGAGTTACCAAACGTCTCGCTGGATGTCTTATCAGGGACTTTGAGCTTTTAAGTTTATACCATTAATGAGACGTAAACAGGGACATACGGTCAGCTGTTAAACTTACCTCATCTGAGTGAAGCTTCCTCACCAGAATGTTAACCTGGTGTACCTCTTCCTCATCACCATCCTCTGTGACGTTTGGTTTTTGTACCAACATTTCAGCTTTTCCCCCACAGATAAAACTCTGGAAAACAAAGTTCTTTGCCTTAATTCTGCATATTAGCATTCTTAGCATTATGCTGCACATCATAACCCATAATCAGAGCAGACATCCAGTAAGTGCTGGGTCAGAGGTCAGCAGCAGACATAAAGAGATCAGAGTATCACTGATCACTTTTACAGCTTCAGTTCTTACAGGTTAAGCAGGTGAAAGAAGTCCAGCCCGACTCGCACCACAGGCAGAAGAAGTTGTTGCCTTGTGCTACATTCATCTGGAAAGCCAGTAAATTAAAATCCTCTGTTTTAGTTGATCAAACTTTTAGTGCTAACCTAATCAAAGGCCTTACACCCATTTTTTCCTTAGAAGAAGCCGTTATCTCTAGAGCTCTGCTGTATTGTGAACACCAGCGCCCTCTGTGGCTCTGGGAGTCTTTGTTCTGGTGAGTTTTTATAATCCAGGAGAGTTTCACCGCTTCCTGCACCACAGTGTTCACTTCTGCAGATCCTCCTCACATGCTGTCTTCTCATAGTCTAAAATGTAAACCAGCTGATTTCTGATTAAAAGGATTTTCTTCATTCTGTAGAAGTAACCACATACATTTTAGTACTTTCATAATTATCATATTTCCTAATGTAAACTAATTTCCATGTAACAGCTGAGGGGGTGCACCGTTCCTGGAGGTACTGCAATACCAGGTCGATGCGTGGAGTGGACGGAGCAAGCCCCTATTCCATCTCCCTGCTCCAAAAATCAATTTAATATATGGTCCCCGGGTAGGGGACGTATCAGATATTAAACTGATAAGAACAGATACTACACTTGATCTTAGCCAAAAGGCCGAGAAGCGATAACCCATTTAACTGGGGAGGTAACCATTTCAACCTCGACTATCCCATTTTCACTCACGGTTCGGAAAATTTTACACTTTATCACTCAAAAAACAAACACAGTAAATAGAAAATCTAGTTTGCAAATCACTTATGTTTTTTTTGCATCGGAAAATAAAGAAAAATGAGCCAAATCAGACCAAAAGCTTATGTGGAAAAGAAACCGATTTGTTCATTTCTGGTCACGTGACTCACTGAGCTCCAATGGAAAGCCTGGAGGTTAAAACACGTTTAGAAAAGTTTTATCCTTACTTAGAGGTTTGACTATGAACGCAGCTATTACATGTTATGAGTAAAAGTCACTGGATTTACAGTTAATTACATTGTATGCAGCCGTATGGTTGAAACTAATGAAGCATTTTCCGGTTGTTGACTCTACGCACTGGCCTACACCGCCCTCTAGTGGACATTAAGGGACTGTTCTCAACCTGTGCCAGTGTTTCTCAACCTTTTTCGGGCCAGCGCCCCCTAGCCTTCATCCAGGTCCCTCACCGCCCCACCAAAGAATTTGTAGGCTATTTTGCACTATTATTTTATTAAAATTATTAGAAAAAGCATAGAAACATAGAAACAAGCATAAAAATCTGTATTTATCATCAAAAATAATTTCCCAGAGAACAAAGAAGCCATGGGAATAGAAATTATTT
>NW_015116381.1:25485-38177 GCF_001443285.1 Poecilia latipinna | reverse complement strand
AAAAGTCACAAACTGCAGCTTTAATTGTGCAATGCTTGGCCTAAAACCATCTTAGTGCTGCCCTCCTCAGGTTGAACGGTGCAACTGCAGTTGTTTTTTTTCTAACGTTTACAACTCTACAGCTTCGTTAGTGTCTAAATCAAAGTCCTATGTTTGGGTGTGAAAAAATAATCTCACAACCATGACAGAAAAACCAAAACCAGTTAATTCAACATCAGAAACTTACATAGTAATTAGAGATCAGGGCATCTGTGTAGTCCTGTGAGAAAATAAAAAACATATTATTGTACAGAGAAAAACAAGTAATGCACTGCACTTCAAAATAAAAAAAAAAAGTCCACTAAACTACACAAACACATGTGCATAAAGATATTGACATACAAAAGCAAAGACATAAAATTCAGATACTTCAAGAAATTTATGAAAAAAAAGGATTACATCTGGAATGAATTTAAGCATAGAGGGATTGCTTAAGAAGAAATAAAATATTTTTTATATACAGGGTTGTATTTGTCTCTGAAACTGAGTCTAAAAATGGCTCAAAATGAACTAAATAAATGTAGAGATCATATTTTCTTTACTCTTTTTGTGACACTGATGTGACCTGAATGTTTTTTTTGTCTAATCATTATAACTATTTCATGTGTATGCAATGTATTGTATGAGTTAATGTCATAAAATGAATAAATAAAAAAAGAATTAAGAGGTAAAAATCAAAACAAACATTAAAGATTTTATCTCTTAACATTTAGAACCAAACCAGATAAAATCTTCAGCTTCACAAACAGAATCTGCATAAAAACTTTGCTCCCATTTCCTGTTGGAGGTCTGTAGAAATAGTTGATGCTCGGACAGAAACCGTTTGCATCTCTGGATGTTCCTTGAGTTAAGGTTCTGTTTCAGTATGAATATTTAATTTCACATTCAGCGTCACAGCCCAACAATCGGTGCAGACAATGATTAAATTCATTCAAGAAACATGAAGTTCTCTCAGCCGCCGAGGAACAAGTTGCTCACATCCTCGTCATGAAGGCCGGAGAAAAGAAACAAACTGGAAGAAAATGTTCGGCTGGGCTGAAGGACTCAGTGAAACAGTTATTAAAACTCATGCTCAAATAATTAGTTTTAATAAAAAAATAATAAGTTTTTTCTGTTTTAATTTGAATTCCTGCCCCTTCACATAAATTAGTATTCCACCTGCAGAAGAGTGAGGGATTGAAGACGGAAGAAACATTTAAAGCAACAGAAATAAAGAGCGAGCCGGGTCTGTCGGATCGAGACGAAACATTTTTTATTTCTAAATCATATAATTTCGCCAAATTGGAGTTTAAGTACAGATATTCAATAGATCTGGAAGAAATGTATACAAAGATGAGGACCGGAATGAAGAACCAGAAAACCCAGAGAATGGAAAAATGAGGATGGAGGGATGAAGAAAGGACGAATGGGAGGAAAGATATACGATTAGATGATCTCTGGTGGTTTTTAAACGATCAGAATAAACAAAAGTACAGGAAGAAGAAAAAGAAATAAAGTAACCAAAACAGATGATATTAAAGAAAACACACTTTATAATGTGTATTGCATTAAATACGCAGTAATGATCGACTCTTGCTTGAAATATAATTAATTTTGGGGTTTAATCATACTGAACTGCAACAGCAGGGATGATTCACCTGATCAGGATGTTAGTAACTGAAATATTTGGGTCATTAATCAGAGAGAGGTTAATCCAGAACCTGGACTATGATCAAAACCACAAATCTTAGGTAAAATATGTACAAATGTGGTTATTACTGCCTCGACCTGACTGTGACCTTTTGACCCCACAGTAAATACTAAACAAGACCATTTGGTAGCGCAGACAAAACATTACAGAAGTAAAGTTTCATGTCATTCTACCTAAAGGTCACCTGAATGTGTCTCGGCGTATGAAAACAACAAGCCAATGTTCCTGGTCTGTTTTTTTTCTTTTTTTCAGGCTGAAACACTTTTCTAATTATGGACAAACAAGCTACTTCACCACCTGAGGTTAAAACACGTCACAATCTTCAGAAACAGAACAAAAGGAGACATTTTCGACCCACTTTAAAGGAGCTTGTTGCATTCAGATCAGTCTGTGTTTGTGTACCAAACAAAAACTCAATTTATATTCTGAAGGAGTTCAACAGAAAAACGTATTAAAACTTTAAAATGACGACGTCATGAAACTTTGTTCTGTTATGACCCTTTTTTAAAGATGTAATTTCGTGAAATATTTGAATATTTGAACAAATATTCAAATGAAAAATAAATTAGAATTTTGCTTAAAAATTGTTTTACACAAAAGTTGTGTAAAAAACATTTTTTGTACAAAAATGTGTGAAAATCTTTTACACAATTTTTTGTGTAATTTTTTAAATGTTTTTACACAGTTTGTGTATTTTTTACATAATTTTTTGTGTGTAAAAAATTATTTTTGTTACACAAAATTAAAATATGTTTTCAATTGAAATTATTTTCCATTGAAATTATTTTTCAAATGGAACTTGATGTTTTACTCCTAACCTCTAGGGGGAGCTAACGGAAAATTATTAGCACAAAGTAGAGGACTCAAGACTGAATTGTTTTAAACCACCAAGGTTTTACTTTCAGTTCAAAATGTTTCAGTTTATCCAAAACATGTCAGTTTTATAAAACTGACATGTTTTGGATAAAGTTTGGATAAAGTTCAAAATTGTTCCCATTAATTGAATTTATTTCCATGATTTCAATTCCATCTTCTTGTGAATGAACAGCTAGTGACGGACTGATGCATCCTAGGCGCACAGAGGAGCGTTCTAGCACATCCTTCCTCCTCCATTTATATTTTTTCTTCACCTGAATTATCCCACTTTGAGAAAATAAAAGATATTCCTATTCTAACTGTGTCTGTAGAGTCGGAGATGACGCTTCTGGAGCATTGCAGGGTCAGACGCTGGGTGAATTTGTTGAACATGAACTCCTGGGAAGACTGGCAGCTGTCTCAACTGTTTTCCATTTGTGACCGATTTGTCCCATTGTAGATTGATGGACTTCAAATTGTTTGGAAAAGATGATTGATGGGCAGAACGGTTTGTTTTCTGAGGTTGGGATGCTGAAGCTGATGGCAGTGTGTCCTCAGCTAACTCCTGCTGTTTTTAGAGCATTAACCAATTAATCAAATCACATAAGTGAAATGAATTTCCATTCTGACAGTTAATTTTAAATGGGAATTTTGATTAAAGATGCATCAAAATCTTTTTTTCTTAATGGTTTCAGTTGTGTGGTTTTTATTCCCATTTTAAATTTGGTTTGTTGTCTTTTATTTTGGATGTTTGCTATAACTTTCCGTTGCAGGGTTAACTGTTCTTTAAAAAGTTAAAATTTATTCATCTTTAAGTGAATGAAGTTGCATTTTTTGTGTCAATATATTACGTGAAAATGGTCTCAAAACAACATTATTAAGTACTGATGCTAGATAAAAGATAAGAGAAACAAAAATCACACCAAAAATTTGTGTCTTCAAAATAAAAAGTGTCAATAAATAACAGGGTTTTTTTATTCTTTCATTTGGAATTCAACTGCTTCTAAAAACAGCTGAAGTGCTTAAAAAAAGACAAAGCAGTTTTTTTGAGACTAAATTAATGTTTTGTGTTGCCTGGAGTCAATCTTCGGGCACTGCGCCGTTACCTAGCAACCCCAGCCAAGCCCAGCCCGTTACATAGCAACCCAAGAAGAGCTCTAGCAGGGTTTTACCACTGTAATCGCTGTACAATGGCTGCTGGAGAAGATAAATGTTTTGTTGTTGGCTTGTTGGTTGTGCAGGAGGCTCCACTTATATTTTTCAAAGATGTACAGTTGTGTAATTGCAGCTATTTTCATGTGCAAGGTAAAATGCTGAGTTAGTGGGCGTGGCCAGCAGCAGCTTATTTGGATTTAAAGTGACAAAACGCCCTAAAACTGCTCAGAATAGGAAGATAAATCTCATTTTGTGCAAAAAAACTTCATAAGAATGTTTTGTAAAGCCATATGAATATCCTGAGCTGTTCGAGGAAGCATAATAAAATCTTGATGTTCAATATGCATTCAATAATTGGCTCAAAAACATAAAAAGTGTCCAGACAGATTTGGTTTTGTGAACAGCGGTTTAGTCGCCCGCTGCATCAGTTTTCCTCTCACGCTCCCGCGTCGCCAGGCGTCGTTGTAATGAGCTCATTTGTCATTTATTTTGTGTCCTTTCTGACATTTACCAGGTTGGCCTCTCAGGTCCAAGCCTCTCCTTTGGTAAATAATTGATGGTGATCAGCGGCACACTGGGTAAGCAAAGCGCTGATGGACGTTTGAGCAGCTGGCACAACACGACGGTTTGCTCTGACCTGGCATACAAACACACGCACGCACACACACACACACACACACACACACACACACACACACACACACACACACACGCACACTTATATACGGAGCTATGAGTCACCCTGGCTGGTTCGACAATCCCTCCTCCTCTTCGTGCCTCTTCCTCCCTCCCAGGAAATAGTTTCCAACATTAATGAAGGTGTTGGAGGTTTTCAACTGTTTCTCCAAGGAAAAAAAATCAAACTTCCTCCTTTTGTGTCAATATTTGTAACAGCTTTTTGGACAGTTTGTGTCAACCTGCAGAATAATTTTAATCCCTAAGGGTCACTTTTGTAATGTGCATCACTGAGTGGTTACGATAAAAACATCTCACTGGTCATATGTTGAACAAAAAGTTTTACAAACTGAAAGGTTTTTTTCTTTTTATGAAAACAGAACAAAAAAAAGTTCAAATATTTGGCCCTTGTGCAAACCCGCCCCCCCAAAAAAAAAAAAACAAAGACAAGCAGATACATAAAACACCTCTGCTGTAAAGACACAGGATTAAAACTTCACATTATGTAACTCTGGCTTAGTTTCTTTCTAACATATTTTATGCAGTTAATTATTAACTTCAAGGGAACAAAATTACATTTGATTGCAAGTATATTAAAGAAATACACACATGCCTTGCCATAAGTACATTATGATATGACCAATGGGACTGCCGTATTTCCCTGCTGCCACAGTATCACAGAAAATCCAAAATCACTCCACATATTGGTGATTAAAACAAGTAAATTCGTCTCTAGCGTCCTGCCTGAAGGCCTCTTGCATTTGTTTGGTGTGGAGTGCTTTAGAAAGTAGATTAATCCACTCATTTTCTGCTGTGGGACTTAATTAAAACCAATAATGTGTTCATCCTTTTCTGAATGAGGTGGGCGACTAATGTTTAGCTTATTTGGCTGCTAGTACCTTTATGTGCTTTATCTCTATAAGATCAGGCTAACAGTATTCAAGTATTCTTCTTGAGCTTAAATTTACTTAATAGTTCAGATCTGCATTTGCTCACCCTCTTAAGTTTGGTAATGTTCTCCTCCACTGTTAGTCCGTTCAGGGCTCCGGAAATACAGAGGAAAGTTCCCAGGAAGCACGGAGCAAAACACAGCTGAGAACCCAAACAGATAAAAAAACAAACAAACAAAGAAGAACGGAATCAGAAGGAATCAGTGGTGCTTCTGCTAACGCTAAAGATAACGCTAACGCTAAAGCACTAATCACAAACATTAGCTCTGGCATAATTTACATGTTCTATTTTATTTCTGTTTATATCTACTGTTAATGTATTATTTTATTATTTTATGTTCCTTATTTGAAATAAAGTTATTGAAAAAAAGGAAAAAACATCAGGAGAGGAAATGGAACTGCTGCGTAAACAGTACATCCACTTCAAAATAAGAGCATGAATGTAAACAGCAAACTATATGGAAGAAATTTTACACCTAAAACTTCAATATAGATGTCAAACCTTACTCAACTAAACATTTACAAAACAGCCAAGTAAATTGACACATTAGAATTTATCTAAAAAAGTTTATAAGCCAAGTTAAGCAAAAATGCCAAGAAAAACATTAGCTCTGCTAATTGCACATTAGCAAGTTAACGGATATTTTCCCTCCACTGAAAGAAATCTTGGGTACTGAAGTGACTTTTGACTATAACAGTAATTACAGACAGAATAAACTTAATAGGCTGTACATAATTTACAGTCAACGCTAATCGCTGTTTTCTCTCACCTGGTCAACAAGCATTTTCTTCATGGCATCAGATTTAGAGGCTCCAACCACGATCCTGTCCAAAACTTTGTACCAGCTGCCGATTACCGGACCCTTTAATGTGGAAAGGAAACAAATTATCCTCAAACTTGAATGCAGATGTACAAAAAAAACCTGAACAAAAATTAATCTTTTATATGGCAGTAAAATTATTTCACAGATTTATTTGGAAAATTCTAACACATTTTGTGGCATTTCTTGCAATTCCTGTAAAACAAATATATAGTCAGTTCTGTGAAAAAAGCTTTTACCAACTTAGTAGTTTCTTTGAATTAATTCTAAAAACAGACAAAAAAAAAGAGTAAAAGTAAACTTCAGTTTGGAAAAAAGACAGAATTTTTAAAAAAGAGGAAAAACACCAACCTGGCTAAAAAATTATTAAATATCAACCAACTGCTACATTTCATGAAAGATAAATATATATATTTTATTACTGCCAGACATATTTAACAAAACAATCACTTAAATAGAACTTGTCTTACAATGTTTTGTCCTCAGTTTGTTGCTCAAAAACAAAATGGAGGTTTTGAAGAGACCTAGTCAAAGTCTGAACTGAAATTTGATTGACAAACTGCGCATGCTAGAAAACTCTACAGTACGATTAAATTTAAACAATTCTGAAAACAAGAGGCTAAAAAATTCTCTACTGATCTAAAAGATGAACAATTACAATAAGTTGTTTACTTTTCCATAAATATTTCCACTGATTTGCACAGATCTTAATCGAAAGGCTTGAATTTAAAAAAAAAATCTTTGATGTTACTGCAGCAAATTATGAATTTGTTTTAAACCCTAGAATTATGGAGTGTAATTTTAGACCCAACAGAGGAAAAATATAAACTGAAAAATATCTCTAAACCTCATCACATTTAAATCTCAGCATTTTCTGCATATATTTTTAGATCAAGAGTTCGATAAATTCTGGATTTAAGACGATTACTGCAGCACAAATAAAAGCTTTCGTCACAAAGACGTAAGAATCAAATGTGAAGCTTTTAAAGGTAAACCGTACAGCTGTCACCAGGCTCTACTGGATGAACTATTAGAGTCTGACAGAGAAGAAATTACTTTTGTTGAATGTAAACGTTAATAAAAGAGTCCCATCAAACGATCATAAATGACACAATAGATAAATAAGAACCACTTTTACCACAAAGAAGAATCCTATACTCATCATCCGGGCTGTTCGTCCCACATTGTGATGAGCTAATCCTCTCCTCTCAATCAGCTGTTGGGAGATGACATCACCCACACCCACTAGAGACCCTGAAGGACAAAAAAGCTGTCAGGACACGCTGCATGGTGTTATATGAATGTGATCCCTGCAGATTCGTTTCGTAGCTGCAGAGACGTTTTCAGTACGAAGCTTTTGTTAAATAGGAGCAGGATGAATGCAGCTCATTTATTTTGTTGAATTATGGCAGAATGCAGGCGGTGATGCTCAGTATTTAGCTCTAAAATGGCAGGGAGCTATCGCAGGAAGAATGCATTTCCAAATCTGTCTGATTCTTAATGTTCTGGCATTTAAAAAGTGTGTTTTAAATGTTGTCTCGGCTGCCTGAATATTAACAAAGATGTCCAACAAAGTAATAATAGGACATGTTTGGTACTCCAGGTTATCAAGTCAAATTTAAGACTTTTTAAGACCTTTTTTACATGTGATTATTTGCTTATTGCAACATGCTTTGGCATGCACACCTCCAAATTGTACAAAAAGGCTGATTGCTGAGATTAAGAAAAGTTGTGATTTTTTAAATTGCACTTCAAAACCAAAATGAATTCAAAGAGATTTAGGCAATCAGTCACCTAAACTACTGTACAAATGGTTAAATAAAGCTTATGGTGTTTTCTCCTCAACAGCATGGCTGAAACTGATAATTATTTTACACTAATTTAGATTTTCTCATGTTGACATTCAGTAAATACAGGTTTTTCAGGCAATCAGTGTTTTATTTATCAAACCTACAGGACATATCAGGGGTTAATGAAGGCTAGAGGAAACCTTCACACCTGGATCAGAGAAGCAAACAACCCCTGACCTTCCTGTTATCACGTGACAGCTCTACTTCCTGGAACAAATTTATTCCAGATGTTTGCTCAATTTTCCACCATGCTGCTGGAACATTACAGAGAAAACCCTGTCTGAATTCATATTTAATCACAAAGTTACAGAAAAAATAAGCTAGAGAACGCTGCATAGAATAATATGACTGAAGCTGTAATGTAGCAAAAATATGCTTATCGTTTAAAATTGGGACGTGATTTATCCAGTTTGACTCATTATTAAGAACAAATGTCCTTCATTTGTTTACAACCTAGAGCCAATGAAATAAAATAAACATCAAAATTAAATAAAGGTGTAAAATTTATCAAGGCATAAATACAGATATGAATATTCTATTGATACTTGAATTGGATGTTTTCTTATCTTTCCTGTTTTTAAGAGAAATTGGTTTTTGCATCATCTTATATTTGTATGCAACTCTATCAAGATAAAAATACAAAATATTAAATAAAATCTTGGATTTCTATTTATTTTACACAAATTTAAAATAATAATTTCTTACAGTGGGATTTTGTTTCACAACTGAATAAATACTCTTAATTTAAAGAGTAGATTTTTCAAATTGTTTTATTGTTGCTGCAGTTAAAGATGAACTTACTTTAAAGATTTTGAACACCAATACATTCTAAGAGATGCTGCTTGCATGAAATAAAGTAGATCAAATTGAATTAAAGTAAACTAAATATCTGAATTAAGTAGGTATCAAATTTATTTATTTAAAAATAAAGTTGCTAAAAAAAAGATATTTTTATTTTTTGGGTTGCACAACCAGTAGTGAACAATGTAGTCGAATAAACATGGCTAGAGACAAGAAAAGGTAATAAATCCAGCTTCACTTTAAATCTGTTTTATATTTAATAAATATATATTTGAAAAATTATATGTTCTGCCGTTGAATTGAAAATGTATTTATAGCAGTAGTAAAAGCCTAAAGACGGCAGCATGAGGGCAGCTGCTGCAGTCGATGCACTAGAGATGAATCTAATAGCAGCTGAAAAAAGGTAACCTTTACTTTAGCAGGTTTCCTCATAGAGGAGCTAATAAAACGGTTTAAATGTGGTCAAATGTCAACGCTCAACTCACACTTTCAAAAAACAAAACACAAAAAATTATTTATTCTTTTATGTTAAACTGTGAAACCATAGCTAGTTTTTCATTTTTACTTTTATTGTACATATCAGCTGCTTTGGAAATATATTCAGACTCCATCAGCTTGTTTTAAATATATTTTACTGCAAAATCTGATGTATTTTGTTTTTTGTTCATTAAAAATGCACACTATAGTTTTGAGGATTTTAATTTAAAAACAACAAATCATTTTCCTTCCACTCCCAAAATATGCACCAAGAATACAAAGATCTAAAGGGCAGTGGCAAGAGCAAGTGAGGTGGATTAGCAGAGCTAGCCAACAACTGATTATGTCATCCAGGACATGTTAATGTGAAACGTTGTCTCTGTCAGGAGTGCTACAGCAAAGGTCTTCAGTCAGAGGCTACTACAAATTAGTTGCAAGGCTGACTGCTACTGGAGATCCTTCCTGCCCACACTATAACCAGTAAACAGTTATTTTAAGATACTTTTATTTTACCTTTGGGATAGATAATGTTTTTTTAATCATTATTATTGAATTTGTTACATCTAATAAAATACTATTTACATTTATGTAAATAGTATTTACATAAATGTAAATTTACATAAATGTAAATTTATGTAAATAGCTTAAAACATTTATTAAAGTTTTAAGCTACATAAAAAAACTTTGAGGTGACAAAATGTGTAGCATATATGTCACCTTCCAGGGCCCCATTAACATGCAAATATTTTTTCATTTAACAAACCTTTACAGAAAATATTGTATTTTATGTCCTGCACCAGCCCGATTTTATTTATTTACAACCACAACCACATACATACTGAATTTCTGAATGAAATTGTCTTGAAGACAACGACTCTTTAATTTGAATTAAGGCAGCATTTTTTTCACTTTTTGCAAGAAAAGCCTGATGTTCTCCTGATGGATGCAACCTGACAAGCATCTGCTGCCATCTAGTGGCGATAGACGTGAATTACTTTGCAATTTAGTTCAATCGTTACAAAAAAGGTCAAATATAAAACTTGAAATTGATGCAATAAATACAAGTATTTGAAATAATTTAAAATGTTAAAATAATATTTTTAATATTTTAAAACATGTTTTAATATTTTATATAAAAAGCAGTAATAATTAGACATTAGCTATTTTTTTTGTTATTCTTTATTTTATTTAATTAATGTTGCTGACTTTAATTTATTTCCATCAAAACGAGTTGGATCCAACAGAAAATTTAGTTGCTGGGCAGGTTAACCAATCAATAACACCAATTTTAAATAATTTTATGACGACTATGGGATTCAATATATCATAGAATTTACAAAACACACTGAATTAAAATGTTTATTTTTATTAATTTAAATTATAATATGTATTAAGGAAATTATGTATATATGTATCTAATATGATATGGAAACTTTTTTATATTTAACAAATTAGCAATTGACTGGGGCACTTTTGGTCTTCCATACTTTCGCAAAAACTATTGATTCATTAATGTTGCTTGAACAAAGGGCAAAAGGTTTTCCTTGTTGATTCTAAAACTGAGGTGAACTGTACACTGGAGCAAAGGCTTGGAGAAAAACTGACCTGCAGTCCAACATTTTTAACCTCATTTCAAACAAACAAAAAAAAAAAAAACAAAACAAAAACAACAACAACAAAAAAACCCCAACAAGTTTCTATGTACATAAAATTCCATTACTCCTTTTATACAGTGCTTACAGTATTTACATGATTCTAATGAAAGCAGAGGTGAGTATTACTTACCAGCTGTGACTATCTGGACTGACCAGGGGTATTTGGTCATCAAGGCCTGATAGGACCTCCATAGATTAGCCATCCTCCTTAAAAATAAAGGGAATGTTGATAAAAACAAAAACAGCCAAATCAGAAGCAGAGTGGCCCAAATTAAGTAAACCTGCAAATAAGTATCCTTATGTCCACAATTAGAACAAAAATTGTAACGACACTGTTTTGGATATACCGTTAAACTCATATTTAGTTATGCCAACAATGAAGCAACGATGCATTGAAAACATTACATCAATTTAAGATAAGCCTGTACGTTTTTCCTAAATTACATATATCAACTCAAATGGATCCCAAACTAGCATATCCATAGATTTTGTCAATGCCGAATTAAAGACTATACTCACATTAATACAACTAACCAACGATTTACTCTTTAACTAAAACTCAATTTCAGAATTTTCAAATGAAGTGTAGAAGCTCATTCTTTTTGAACGGAGTTTGGCCAAACAAGGATTCGGAAGTTTTAAAGTCTGCTCTTTAGTGGTTTTCAGTTAAAGAAAAACACCTTAAACATCGAAGTATATCTTCTCGAATAACATCTCAGTTTAACCGCTAAACTGAGATGTTTAGCGGTTTTGTCGCAATAAAGTGGATTAATTTACGGGGGAAAAGCACTGAATGCAAAATGTGTTACATGCCTGTTGGTGAGCCCGGCGATGCCTTCACGTGCTCACATCAGCTCGGATTTTTAAGCTTCATAAAAAAACCCTTTTCTGCTACTCACTAAATTTCTTTAAAAATACATATAAAGTATGGCAGTAACTTCAAAAATATTATATAGATTTTTTTTTAATGCGAAAGCCTTTGTTTATTTTTACAGATTACATATGATTGATATATAAAAAGGATTTATAATATACTGTTTGGAACCTATCAAAAAGTACCTGAATGTTCTCGGTACATTTACTGAGCATTTGATCAAATAAAGCCCCAATCACTCTAATTTCCTACGGTATTTAAAGGTATCATCAAAAGTACGCAAGTTCCGCTGTAAACAATTAAATACAGCCTGTGCTGCCCTCTGGTGGACAGCCGCGGTATACACCAAAACAAAAGTTTAACAACGACAAGTTTCTCATTTTTAAATATTTATTTATTCTCTTTAAGCAAAGAGACACTTACAGAAACAGAATCAATACCCATTATGACAACTGTTTCGGAAAAAAATGGCACAGAGTACATAAATTTATTATTTTGCCTCAGATGAATACGGGCAGCAGTGTTTTTCAGTAAAATTATAGTATGAGGTAATGAGCGTTCATACAAGTAACAGCTGAAAGTTATTTCAAGTCAGTTGTATTTGATTTTATATGCTTCGTATAAATGTATATTACTGTTTTTTATGAACATGGTGACATGAATAAAAAAAGTGACATGTAGCTCAGCATAACTGAGGAAATACTAGATTTTAAAACTGACAGTAGAAATGCTGAAAGAGCAAACTTTTAAATTGACTTGTATTGCATATTTCTGGAAAAAAAAAAAAAAAAAAAAAAAAAAAAGGATTAAAAAAAAAAAAAAAAATGAAATATGATGAAAAAAAATCACT
>NW_015116381.1:0-22292 GCF_001443285.1 Poecilia latipinna | reverse complement strand
AAAACTTGAAAAAAAAAATTTGAAAAAAGAAANTTTTNAAATTAATTTTTTTTTCAATTTTTTGAAAAAAAAAAAAAAAAAAAAAAAAAAACGGATTCATACAAGTCAAAAATGTGTGATATGATGAAAGTAATTACCTGTAAACAAGATAAATAAATAACCATGTAAAACTTGGCTAAACAGCAGCAAGGACGGGTCCCTTTAAGGGCCAGTTTACATGCAAGACCTGAGCCTGTGACAAATTATATTTGACCAAATCTCATAAAACCCCAAAATGGCGCTCAATACAGAGGATTAAGAAAACCTGTTGCATTGTTGAAAAACAATAAAATTCTTTTAGATAAACTTTTTAACAAAGAAATATTGAAATTTGTGGAGTAAAATAATAATAAAAAACATATTTAGGTAAAAAAAAAGTTGATATTTGACCTTTTCATTCACTCATCAGTTAATCATCTTCAAGTAGTTATGATTGCCGTCCCTTTTGGTGAAAGTTGCCTGAGATAAAAACATTTACTTTGTAGAAAATAAAAATGTAACATGCCCAAATTCTTCCAGAAATCTTCACTCTGCTAGCGATGCACTAATATCTTAAAGTCGGACAGAAACGTGGGGGACGATTATCATCAGAGATGAAAACGTTGCCTTATCTTCATGCAACATCTTAGTGCAAAAACATAGATCAACATCCAATCAAAACTGAGTCCAGATCTAGTTTGATCTCAGCTGGATTTAAATTAAATTAATTTATTTACAATATCTGGCCTCGAACTGTGCAAAAAATCCAGCAAGATGTTTGCCAACTTTAAGGCTCTTTAGAAACTCTGCAAAAACACAAAATCTTGGCAGATTATTTCACTTATACCAAGACATTTTCACATGATACAAGGGAAATAATCTGCCAGTGGAACTGAGTCTTTTTCATCCATATTAAGGTATTATTTATGAAAAACAAACTCCTATTTATTGCTGAAAAGTTACTCATAAGTCAGTTTAGTCTTATTTCAAGTTTACTGAGATATTTACACAAGAAATTAGACCAAAAATACTTGGTAGGATTTTGTGTTTTTGCAGTGAAATTAATGGTGCATAAAAGGAACTTTAAAGCATCATAAGAGAAATTATCGACACAATAAAAGAAATTAAGTTGTAATATGTTGTGGATTGTGGAACCTGATTCAGAGCGAACTTTTAACTCTGGTCCCTTTAACAAACGTTTCCCTAACCTTACAAGTTTGCCATCACATAAAGCCCGCTCTGTGGGATCCGACAGGAACCAGTTCAGAGCATCTTGGTGGAAGAAGAAGTCGAGCAGATAAAGTAGAAATTTATTATTCAGATGCGTTCACAGCGAAGTGCTCCTGTAACAGTCTGTCCTCAGAAGTCCATCCCTTCATCACTCTCACAGACATCAGATGGAGCGTCGGTACCAAAGTAACGATCCCCAAAGTTACCTGAGAAAAAGAGCAGAACACCGACATGTTTGCCACGATTTCTCCTTAAAACTCTGTTTCTCATAGAAAATACTCCTGACTGCGTCTCTTCATCCTTTAAAACATCTAGCTAGCTCCGCTGTTTCTTTCCTGTTAAAAGTGAGCGGTTTCTGTCCACTGTCGCCACATGCTTCCTCTAAATGAAGGGTTGCTGCAAAATCAACAGACACATTCAGCTGGAACCAAAGTTGCAACATTTGTTATAATTTCAGCTGCGGCGGTTCTCTTTCACGCTGCACTGTGCCAAACGAACCAAACTACCCGAAAACCTGTTCCCCTCCTCACCTGTGGTGGCGCTGCACCAAGAAGGAAACAACATGAAAACCTCAGAAAAAGACACTGAGCAGAACTTCATTTTTCACAAAATCTCAACAAAAATGGAGAAGCGTCAGATTTTAGCGGTTGGAGGATTTTGATTTTGGTAAAAGACTACGAGCCAAGAGGTTGTATTTACCCATAATGCCCTGTGCTGTGGACCAAACAAAATGATATATTCAAAGAATGTATTTTTATTTTTATGAGAAACCCTTTGTTTAGTTTGAAAATGGGATTCAGGTGAAGTGAACATGTTCAGCTCCTCACCGATTCCTGGGATGATGTGGAACTGGTCGTTGACCTCTTTGTCCACGGCGGTGGTGATGATGCGGACCTTAGGGAAAGCGTAGGCGACCGAGTGAACGCCCATTTCCGCCATGAGCAGGGAGAGCAGGAAGATCTTATCCTCGGCCACATCGTGGTCCTAAACATGGAGCAGGAAAAAAACTAATCAGGAATGATCAAAAACTGCTTTTTTTCTATTTAGAAAAAATACATTTTATATTTTTTATATTTTATAAAAAGAAAAAAAACTGTTTTCCTTTTTTAAAAGTAGTATTCATTTGAATTCTTTTCATATAAAAACAAAAATGGTTTTTTAAAATTATGTAATTTTTTTACTCATTAAAAAAGAAAAAAATCCTTTAAAAAATGATTTATTTTTGTATTACTCATTATTTAAATTTTTTTTCAATAAAAAGAATAATTTTCCTTCGGGTAAAAACATCATGAGTCCTGGGAACAAAGCAGCAGCTTATTATCATGAAAATAAACATTTTACAAAACTCTACACACAGAATACTAACAAAATTAAACGTCTAAAACAATGTAAATCTCCTCAATCTTTGATAAATAAGTATATTTATATATCATCAAAAAATTATGAGAAAAGAAGCAAATAACTTAAAAAAAACAAAAAACAAATGGATTTATGAAGTAGGTTAAAAATTATAAAAATATATTTCACTAAAATGTCAAAAGAATATTTAAGACTCGGTTATTTATTTTAGTTTTTTTAAACATAAGTTAAAATGGAAGCTGACAAATCTAACTGATGAATTCGTCTTTTGTTATTCTTTTGCTTATTAACGATATGTTTATTATTTCTCAAGAAGTTTAAAAGTGAATTTAAAAAATCCTGAATATTTCTGATCAGAATTAAAAGTAAAACCATTAAAAAGTTTAAAACTGGACCCACCAGCAGGACCCTGACAGCCATGAGAGCCGCGGCTCCGGTGGAGACGGTGCTGTCCATCAGGATCACGTAGTCCTCGCTGATCTCCTTCGGCAGGCGGAGGTAGTGGAGCTGCAGGAAGAACTCGGTGAGAACCACACGCAGTCACTGAGGCGTCGCTCACAAACATACAAACCTCCGGCTCCCCGGTGTCGTGGTTGGTCTGGATGAGGATCTTCCCCAGCCGAATGTCTTTGCAGACGGCCGTCAGAGCCTGCTCCATCGTCTCCCCGGCCCGCAGGATAGAAACGCCGGTGATCTTAACGGGACAGAAAGTAAGAAAACAACAATGATTTACTCTGAAAGCTCCTGCTGAACAGCAAACAGGTCAAACTGCAGCTTTAACATCTGAATCTACTGCAGTAGAGCAGAGCTATGAGAGCTGCTGCCACTAGGGGGCAGCCTCAGGAACAACATCTGGTTCAGTGAACAGATAAATGACTTGATAACCAGTTAAAATGATCAGTTACACATAAAATGTACCTTTTATAGAAATAAATAGCATAATAACTCATATATGCCAGGATATACAGTTGGAAACTCATAATTAAGACAAACATTCACTGCATCAGTTGGAGATCCAGTAAATTGTAAAAGAAAATCTTTTTAAAAACTAGTTTTAGACTGAAATATGTCGAAAGATTATTTTTATTCCATGAGTAATCTGAAAAGAAAAGAATTCTGACTTTTCTCAAAATTCTGACTTTTTTCCCTTAAATTTTGACTTTTTTCTCAGAAGTTTAAAGTACGAATTAGTTTGTTTTAGTTAGTTTTTTTCAGTGGCCCTATCCTGAAATGTTAAGGCAAGACACATAGAAAAAGAGAATGAAAAGTAAATTATTACGGCCCCAACACACAACCCTGGGGTACACCACAGAAAATGTCCTAACATTCAAACATAGATACACCTTTGACAGAAAATGTGATATTTCCTCCCATACAGGATGGAAATGTCTCTGTTCAGGTAAAACTTGTAGAGAGAAAATATTTTTATCTTAATTTATTTTATGGTTTGAACTGATCCTTGCCAACTTTAAATTTGAAGGATAAAAACTGAAGTTTGATATGAATTTACAGCAGATATTTCCTGTTAGATGATTGGAGACAGTGGGATGGTGAATAAAGTTCATCTTATTTTGTTTTCTTGAACTTTGCCAAATCTGCAGAACAGTTCAGCTCTGTACTTTCCAGTTCAGCATAGAGAACCGGAACCTTTTTAAAAGTTTCCTCCAGACACTGAATCAGTTCAGTGGAGAGTCGATGAGACTCTGATTCTTACCCTTTGACCGCTCAGCCTCTTTCCCTCGTAGACGGTGCCTTGAGGCGTCTCCACGGAAGCGGGCTGGACGAGACAAAAACGGGACGAAATTCAGTTCCAACTCGAAGCCAAATGTTATTTTGCACTTTGGTTGCTCCAGTGGCCAGGAAGGTCGGCTAATGTTGCTGCTGAAAAGCCTCACCTTGAGAGGCAGGAAGGAGAGGGCATGTTCTATCAGCAGCCTCATTAATCTCTTGGAGTAGAAGATAAACTCGTCTCTGTTGGTCTCCTTGTTCCTACAAACACAAACAGGAAGAGTGCGACCCGCAGTTAAAGCTCCTGAAGGTTTTCCTGCATGAAGCTGGGCTGCAGGAACAAACTGTTTGGTCAAACAGAAGCAGGTATTTCCTGTAAGACGTGCGGTGGCGCGCTGACCTGATGATGGTGTGCATGCCGCGGACCTGAGGCGTGCTCTCCATCACGCTGAGGGTTTTGGGTAACGGCTGACCCTGATGGGCCGACGCCAGAGCCGATCTGCAAGAAACGAACAGAAAAAACAGAAAACATTCAGATTTTTTTTATGCGCAACCGAATGTGAAAATGTCAAAGTTAGACTCAGACTTCAGAACAACAAACAGATGGATGATCTGATGGACAAATGAAAGGATGAAGAGTTCAGATATTCTTTCATCCTCAAACTTATCCAGATCTGGAAAATACTTCGACAACAGCATAGGAAGTAATTAAAGGAAATATAAAAAGACATTCCAGACGTTTTAAGTACATGGTGTCAAAGTTTACTTGCATAAACTGCATGGGTAAGTGCAGTTTTATTTAATTTTATTTAAATATAACTAAAATAGGTGAATATGGGTCATTACTCTTCTTATTTATTCTTTTTCATTTTATGGAAGTCAAGATTTTGTTTCTTAAAAAAACTAAAAAAGTAAATTAAAAAGCAGTGGTTTTATTTCTTAACAATAAAAGAAGCTAGACTCCTAAAGTATGCATTTATAAAACTTGATAAGTTCTGTTAAAAATGGTCATGTAACTTTTGCAGAGAAAATGTTATTTAGCAGAGCAAAGCAGAAATGTGAACTACCAGCAAACTGTTTCATAAAAATGGGGAAAAACATGTTGATCCTAAAGAATAGCAGAGGAGCTGTGATCCTAAGATTCCCTTTGTTCAGTCAGAGCAGCAGTTTTAAGAGTTAATGCCCTCATCTTCTCCAATTGTGCTGTAATCTACATGCAAAACAATAAATGCAACCCTGAATATCGTCAAACACATGCAAAGTGCTGCAAAGCGTCAAAAAAGCTGCTTGTCTGTTTCTGTTGCTCTCTTTACACTTTATTTTAAATTGTGCTCTCTTTCTGCAAAAAATAAGTCGTGCATTTGTTTTATTTCACAAAAATGCAAATTAGGAAAAGTATTCTGCCAGCCAAAACTTGATAGATAAATGTCAAAACCAAGCATGTTGCCTGAATTTACAGATAAAACATGCAGCTACTAGTGGAACAGGTTAGTAAGCTCGGAGTGGATGGAAACGGCAGGATTGTGCATCTTATATTTGAACAAAAGATGCAGAAGTCGGGCCTCACATATCCCAGCGAAGCTTCCTCTGCAGAACGCCACAAAGCACAGAAAAAAAAAAACACAAAAAAGGGAGAGAAAGAACATTTTGAGTCGTGGAAAGCTCTGACAGATCGGCGCTGTGCAACAATGAGCAAAAACGCTGCAGCGCATCACGCCATCAGATCAGTTCATCTAAGTGGGTTTAAATTAGAGCTTTTGTTTTTATTCTGCTGAGATCTCACACCTGAAAGAGCAGCAGAGCTCCTCCACGTTTTACAAATCAATCTGTGATTTATGTCAGTATTTATTAACAGAGATTAAATCAGATTAACTCGCCCAGAGAAAAGACCTAAAGAGTCACGATTGTTGCCTTTTCTGCCAAATGTCGGCTTTTCTGCAAACTAAGAGTTCACTCCATCGCTGTTTCTGCTTTGTGTTGCAGCAGGACTTCAAACTGATTTCTAACATAAAACAGATTTATCTTAATAATAAACAACTTGAAGCGCCGTATATAAGCAGATTCAGTGTCGTGCTGATTGTATTTTGGTGTTGATTTGTGCAAACATGGCTGCAGGAAGTTAACGTCTAAAGCAGGTGAAGATCTAGACGGGGTGTCCAAAGTGTGGCCCGGGGGCCACATGTGGCCCGTTGACTGATTCTGTTTCCTTTTCTTTAATGACAGCAAAATTATTACTGACAAATAAAATTTTTCCACAATGGAAACTATTAAGCACAACATAAAGTGTTAGTTCTTCAACAACCAAGATTTTTACTTTCTCTTTTATTTCAGAGTAGCAGTGGGTATTTATCGTATCGTTTATCTTTATCGTGATATATTTCTTATCGTGATAAGTCTAAAGTTCATCAAAACCGTCCGCATTGCTGAGATTGTTATTTTTACGATTTTCTACACTGATTTTTCTGCAAACACCAGGGAGCATTAGGACAACTGCAGATAGAAAAACGGGAAAATTTTCACCATTAATCTCAGAATGTTTTTAGAAAACATAAAAACATTTCTGAGCTCCACAAATTAAAAATGTGCAAAAACAAACCTCAAAAATGTTAATATTAATCTCAGGAATTGTTTAGAAAACTTTGGAATTTTCTGAGCTCGTAAAGTGGAAAGTTTTTAATTTTAGGAAAGTTTCTGAGTTTTAAAAGTTGAACATTTTATACTTTAACACCAGGGACGTGTCCAGATTTTTCTCCTTATGGGTGTGGAAGAATGGAACAGTGAAATGACAATTTCATCTAAATTATCTGCAGTCTTAGATTACAATGAACAGTGAGACAAAACTTGAAAAACAAAACTTTTTATTTAATAATAAAAAAGAACGAAAAAACATTTGGATCTGCTTAGTATGCGAAAACTATGCAATAGATGTCTTTGTTACCTGATTAGCCTGTTTAGCTTAGCGTAGCTTTATTGAATACAACTCTATTTTTAGCTGCATAACTATATTCATCTTATCAATTTAAAGAGAAAACTGTTGATCCATTGTAGACTACAAATGTCAACTGTTTGTTACCCATTTTATCCTTTGTGAAGAGTTTTTTTCTGTGCAGTGGTCTGAAGATGCTTTTTCTTCTTATTATTAAACATCATACACATCAACCAATGAGACCAGAGATGGAAATGAGCTATTTGGCTAGAATATAATTTATTTGCATTTAAATGTTAATTAATATGCAATGTTCCATTCCTAAAGTTTTCTATCATCGATGTTCTTCTATTAGCACGTTAGCATTAGCGTGCTGTAAAGAGAGGCTGTTTCTTGGAAATTTCTTTAAATAATCCAAATTTAATGCAGTTTTCAAGTTATCTACATATTTAACAGGGTTATAAGTAAAAGAGACATCAGGTGTGATGGTAGTTTGGCCAGTCAAATTAAATTTTTTACATACTAAAAGCCCCAGTTATTAAAAAATAAAAAAGGTTTGACTGTATGGCGAACAGGAAGCGGAGGGGAGTAAAGGTCTGGCTGTAATGAGAAAGAAACTGAAATAAAAAGCTGTTGCAGGCATACCTCACATTGATCTCACGCTGGAATGGTTACACAGCATTCAGCCAGGCAAGGAGGGGTCAGGCCCATACAAGGACACACACAAAAACACACACAGTGAGCAAAATAAAATAAACTCAAACCTTTAAAGCAAAAACATTCTCAGCTGAAATGTGCGGCTCCACACACCCCGACAGCTCAGCCATGAATATTAATTTCATGTCTGGCTGAACAAAAACTCAACAGCGTCATAAATCAGATTTTAGTAAGTGTGACCATTTTATTTGATTGTGTAAAACGGGGCTGGAACAGCGAATGATTTCATCAGTTAGCTCAACAATGTGCTTGGTGGACTGAGCCAAAGCTTTGGCAGATAAACTCTCCATGAAGGGTGCTCTGAATTTCAGAGGCAGCAAAAACCAACAGATGATTCAACGTGGAGTAAATCTTTTCCCACGGTTTAACTGAAGAGAAGGTCTTCCTTCTTCCAGAAGATGAAATAAAAGTTAAAAGAATCTCTGACAGATATATTTTAACCCAGTCAGTTTGAAGGAGTGAGTTCTCCTGTTGTTTTTTATTAGGAGATAAACGACTTGGCTGGTTTATCTTTAGTGTTTATCATCATGAGCTGATTTTTATTAAGAGCTTTTTCTTGCTGTTTGCAGGATTTTTGCCGCCTCGAAGGCGGGGCTACGTCCACTCAGGCGTTTTGATAGCTGAATGGTTGCCATGGAGATTAAAAGATTTCTCAAACATGCATGGAAGAATCAAGGCGACACTCCAGCTTTGTTTTAATGAGAGAAAAACTTTATAAAATGATGGAAAGCTAAAAAGAAAGTCGATTTTACTAAACTGCCGCTTTAAAAAGGAGCAGCAAAAGCAAATGAGGCGGATTAGCAACAACTGATGATGTCATTCAGGACATGCTACTGTGGAAAATCATCTCTCCAGAAGTTGAGCTGCAAGTAAACAATAATCTTCAGTCAGAGGCATCTTCAGATTCACTGCAACACTGACTGCTACCAGAGATCTTGATTCATTTAAGACACTTGGATTACATGAGTTTGATAACATCTAATTTATTTTTGGGATAAATAAAGTATTTTTGAACACAGTCATTCACTCATCCAAACTAACTAGAAAGAAAATAGCAAAAGCTACTGCTTAAGGAAATGCTGAATAAAACCATGCAACTTTCAATTAAAGTTATGTAAATTACTAATAATTTTTGAAACTGAAGGAAAGTGGACGAGCTTCCTGCTCCGTTCGTGTTGCATACTGCAGGTGTCGTGCAGTGAGTGTAACTGATGCGTTCTGCTGATGGCCGCGAATGAATATGTTGAAGGTGGAACAGATCATAGTTAGCAGTGGGTCATAAAAGTGAATGGATGACAGAACAATGAGGAGAAGAAAGATGGAGGACACCTCTCCTCTCCGCACGGCGCCATTAATCTCAGATAACGACTCCAGAGCTGCCTGACCGAGGTCAGCGAGGTGCAGCAGGAAGGAAGGAGGAACGAGACGAGGCAGAAAGGAGCCTCACCAAACGCTGTAACAACCAAAACTCTGCCTGGAACAATCAATATTTAACAATCTGATTTGTTTCCTTTCCCTTAATCAATAACAAAAAATGAAAATGGAAGGAGTTTTTTTTTTTTTTTACTGGTTATACCGAAATTATTTGCTGCATTTGCTGTTGACATTTGAATTATTATCAGGAAAAAATATCTTACTTCTCTTAAATTACTTCAGATTAAAATCTAAGATGAGGGTAAAATGAAACCAAATTCAGTTTGTTTTTTATTCCCATGAAGCTCTTTGAACACAAAACTTACATCTTCCAAACATGTTTAAACAGTTAAGTTTAAATTTCATACGGCAGAATATTTGAAAACAAAATTAAAAGTGACTTTTTTGCACCTCATGTTGCAGCATCATGAGCACGGCTTGCTAAGAGAATAAGACTAACTAGAATAACGTCTATTTATATTCACTGCTAGATGTTTTGTAAAATATATTTTCGGGATTTCTGCAACTATTTCACAGAAGATGCCCAGTCCTGGTCCTCAGGTTTCTGCATGTTTTAGATGTTTTAATGCTTGAAAACATGAAGATGGGAGGTCAAACAGACGGATGAGAAAACCGATAAATGGATCAAACTTTTCCTGATTTTGGGAGACGATGGTTGAGCAGTTTTTGCAGAAATGCTGTGTCGTGGTTTTACTGTCGTGCATCCGGTCAGGTTTGGAATAATTAATAAAGTCACATTTTAAAAAAAGAGTTTTAGCTTTTCAAGCAGGTTATTTTTTTCTGGTACTAAACTTTCTTTGATAAAAAACTGAAGAAAAGTCAAACTTCTGGCTTTAGAACCTGACAGCCATGCTCACATATCCACACGTTATCAGTTTATTGTGGCGACGCAGCAAAATCCCGTCACAATGCTTCCCACCGCCTGCAGACGGAAGCAGCTAAAAATGTTGATCTGAATAAAGCCGACTTTGTTTACATTGTTCCTCATATAAAAACAGCCAGAAGTGCAGGATCTGTAAGCGGCGAGTCTTATCAGGGCAGGCAGCTGAAGCAGCACTTTTCAAACAGCTTCGCCACAAATCGAACTAAAACGAACTGAAACACCGGGAGAAACTACAACTTGAGCCGAGTCAGCAGAACACAAACAAGTAGAGACCTTATTGGGAGTCTTTACCTTCTCCAGCTGACTGTGGACATGCTGAACAATCAGATCCAAAGCTACAAAGTTTTCCCCACCTGAAAGGAAACACATTCAATCAGTAACTTTATTGAAAAAAGGCGATATGTGATATTTAAAGGATAGTTGAATGCATAGAGGAGAGTGGCTAACCTCTGGGCACCACGATGTCTGCCACCTGCACCGTCGGCTCGATGTACTGCTCGAAGGCCGGCTTCACAAACTTGTTGTACTGCTTGATGATGCCGTTGATGTCGCGCCCGCGCTGAGAGACGTCTCTCTTCAGCCTGCGGATCAGCCGGATGTCCGAGTCCGTGTCCACAAACACCTTCATGTCCAGCAGCTGCCGGGAAAAGGTCACAAAACGACGTTCAGTCCAGTTTATCTGGTGCTTCTGCTCCAATTTCTCCTTCAGAAACAAATTATGTCACTCATGTTTCCTCTATCTAGACCAAAATAAACATAAACCTGCTATGACTTGTAACTTTTATCTTTTTATGCTAAAAGTTGATTCTTTTAAAATAATTTGTGAACATTGATGGTTTGTTTCTGCTTGCAAAACAACATTTGTGAAATTAAACAGCAGGTTTGTATGCTCTTTTAACCAGACCCAGTTTAAAAGCAAACACGAAATGACACTTTTTTATTTTTTGAATGTGCTTGCAGCACTAGAATGTGATTAATCTTATGATTTTTTAAAAATAGATTGACAGAACTGATAGAAATTAAAATCTTTGTCTCTTATTTCTTACAACAAAACTCCATCCCAGTCACACTAAACAGAGAGAATACGTTGTAAAATCCTCCCACAGATCCTGATAACTCGTCACCATACTGTTTCTGCTTTAATAGAGAGAATTAATGTCGGTATTTTTTCCATTATATTCCCAGTTCCTGGCATCCTGCCCGTCTGGACGGGTTCTTAACCCAGACCTGTATATTAGCTCTACAGATTAGCAGCTATAATTGGCTTCAGTTACTAGAAAGGACACAAAGCACAATTAATCACAGAGCACAAAGGCTGTTACTGACTGAATAAGAGGGTAATCAGCAACGGAGCCGGGCCTCCTGGGAGGCTGGCCGCCTTATCGCCACAGCCCAGCGCACAAACACACAGAGGAGCCGACGCGCAGCAGCAGGACTTATTTACCATTAGGAGCGCCGTCCCTTTAATTCTTATGGATTTTCACTGACCATAAACAGGCTTTCAATAAAAGAGCAAATCAATTTTCTGTTTAAAGGCAAATCTCTCCACATAAAGAGGCTCCAGGCAGCAGACTGGACTGAATCTTCACTTTGACTCAGCAATAAGACGTCAATCGAAGAAACACCGAGAAAATAAAGGAGGTTAAATAGACAGAAGATAATATTTCTACAAAATTATGACCTAAATGTTAAATATTACTTTACGAGGATGTGCCTCTGTCTGCAGCCCTGAGGGGTAACAGCTGTGGTGGACAGACTGGGATATCGCTGCTTCCCTGAGGCTAAACCAGCTGTTCCAGATGCTGCAACCAAAGCAGAGCTGCACAATATATCATAAATATATGGTCATCGCAATATCAGTGAGGGCGAAATCCACGTTTAGAGAGCAAAATATTCTCCTGCAAAATGTAATACTTGGACAACTAGAGTTTCAAAATGCCAAATATTTACTAATATTACTGATAGCACAACATTTTCTAACATCATGCAGCCTTAAACTACACATTTCTTGGTAGATAGATAGTCTGCCCATTATCCTGTTACATCTGCATAAATATAATCAATAACATGATTTCTGCATCAACTAAACTGATCAGCATATCATAAAAAATCTAAACTGGAAGCTGAATCAACTCCAAAAACTTTTATCTGTTTACCGTCTATAATATGTACAACATGCAAACAAACAAAAAGAAAAAACTGAGAATAATATATATTTTTACCTTCAGCAGCTCCTTGTTGGCAAAGGCCAGGATGCCCTCAAAGATCACCACATTGGCTCCATAAACTGTTTTCTGTCACAGAGATGAAAAATCAAAGAAAGAATGAAGTTTAAATGTCCACAAAGAAAACAAGACAGATTCTGAATAGCAGAAGGAGCTGAAATCCTAAAAGATGTTCAAATGAAGATTTTAAAAACTTTGAGCGTAAAACTGAAAGCAGCTTCTCTTTACTAGAGCTGTTCAAGACTCAGATGATTTCCAGTTATTTATTATCTGCTCCCAGTTTTCTGAGGCGAGATGAGTTATGATTTTTATCCTCACAAAGCAGACACTTAAAAGTTACAAGATAAAAAGAAAATATTTCATGATTACTCAGTACAAGACAAAACATTGTCCAACATGACTCAACCAATGATTCAGATTTAGTAGAAAATATTCAGATCAGTGGCTTTGATGCAGAAAACATAAATAAACTCCAAAGTTATCCGGACTATACAGGGAAGAGATTTTATTATTGGTATCATTGCAGGTACAGTTAAATAAATGTTATAAACATGTGGTCAAGTTCAAGGAAATAACTAAAATATTGACGGAGAAAAAACAAAATATACTAAGAAATGAGGAGTGAGAAGACTTTAGGATCACTGTTTGCCACAAACTCATGACTAAGGAACCCAGCAGTGTGAATTGATTTAAGGATTATGTAGAAGTCCTTTAACATCTTTAACAAAAAAAACAACAAAAAACACAAGAAGGTCGAGTTTAAACAGACAGAAGTGAAAATGTGTAAATTCAGGAAGCAGCTCAGGAGTAGAAGCTGAACCCCAGGCTGCAGCAGAGCAGCTTGGCCACTTAATTACATTCAGCTGCGTACAAAAGGGCCATAAAATGATCCCAGAGTCGCCGGCCGAGATGGCCGATTTCCCATGAGGTGTTGTGCCAGTCAGCCATGAAATTACACGGCGACGAAATAAAGAGGAGATGTCAGAGACGCAACGCTTCAGAAACGGTTCTTGTTGGGGAAAATGAAGCTTTAATTATCAGCAAACTTGCGGGGGGAATTTCAAAAAGTATTTTTACTAGTCGTTGTTTTCTGACCCATTCTTTGCGCCGGCTGTGGCTGGTGAAGTCGTACACCGGCACTTTGATGCTTTTCCCCTTCTTCAGCTTCCTGAGGACGGTGATGAGCAGCTCGAAGTCGAAGGCGTCGGGGTGATCGAAGTTGTACTCGTTTTTAGCAGCAAGCTCCTGCTCTTCTTTATTCAACACCTGAGACACAAACAAACCAGAGCAGCAGTAAAACAGGTGATTCTGATCAGCTGTCAGGGCTCATTTCAACACCTGTTCAGAATTCATAATGTGGAAATACTATTTCCTTAACTGGAGCGGGTAAAAACTCTGAAAAGCTGCTATACAAAAACACCAAGAACAAGAGATAATGTTTGCCTTTATGACGAAGTTTAGACTTTAAATTGTTAGAAAAGCCTGAGAATAAGCACAACAAATGGCTCAATGAAGTTATTTTAGTCTTATGATTTCACAATATCGTCCCTTTGAACAACTGAATTAGTTTTTCTCCACTTGATCTGGAAAAAAATTTAAAAATTCACAAAACTTCATTGGACAAAATGAATTATTTGTTAATGAAAAGTGTTGGGAACAAAGGATTTTTCTTTGTATGAAAATAAAGTCATAAAATTACCAAAATAAAGTCGTAATATTACAAAATCATAACATTACAATTTTATTCTTGTAATTTTATTACTTTATTCTCCATTTTTTTTATTCTTCTTCATACTCTGTCACACATTTGATTGAAAATTATGACAAACTAAATATTTTCCAAACTGAGCAGTCTAAGCAAACACTACTGGAAACTGAAAGCAAATTATTCTATTAAAAACCTGAAAAGTATGAAAATATAGTTATATTTACAAAAAAATAAAAAATAGAACTCAGCATTGTAGATAAATCAATGAAGTTTATGTGTAAAGCACATTTCAGTAACAAGGCAGTTCAAAGTGCTTTATATCATAAAACACTAATATTGAACACAGTCAATGACTGTTTAATCTTGAGCTGCAGGAACTGCTGCACAAATATTCAGCATGTTTTTCCTTCAATATTCCTCTTTGTAACCTTTAGTCACATATTAAAGGGACAAATTTAACAAACATTTTTAATTTGGTGTTAGAAGCAAGTAAGAAAGGAACCAAAAATCATCGATTTCAGTTCATCTTGCTGAAATCAGCAAAGGGGCGGGAAGGTTAATCAATTCAGTGGAATATGATTTATGATCTGCATTTGTTTTCAAATCAAAAGCTAATGAACTATCAGAGAACTCTGGGGGTAAACAGTTATCGAATGCGTCTTATTGCTCAGAGTGAATCTGCAAATTTACTGCTGAAGACCCTATGAATCAAAGCTTGTGGTTCTGTTTTTTAATTACGCAGAGAGTAATCACCTTGTAGAAGGAGTCCATGGACAGCAGAACCACCCAGGGAACATCCAGAGCTTCGATGATCTTATTGGCCACTGTGGTTTTTCCTGATGCGCTTCCTCCACACAGACCTGCAGGAGCACAAAGCACAAACAGCAGCGGCTCTAATTAATGAAGACAAACGTGGAGAAGCACTGCTGCTAGAAAAATGCTAAACTAGTTCAAGAACTAATTAAATACACTTTCATCATATACTCATGACATATCACTTCTTTTTACAGTTGTTCTGCAGCAACAGACACCAGATATGGCAAACTGGTATGATGAGAGATTTTTAGAGGTTAAATTCGCTAAAGTTTGAATTTCCTTAGACTTTCAATGTTCCTTTGTGCTGTTTAGCGCAGAACGGTGTGACATTGGCTGC
Source organism: Poecilia latipinna (assembly GCF_001443285.1). Lineage (NCBI taxonomy): Eukaryota > Metazoa > Chordata > Actinopteri > Cyprinodontiformes > Poeciliidae > Poecilia > Poecilia latipinna. Next base: position 6,911 of record NW_015116381.1, on the reverse strand, counting down.
ATTTCCATTACGAATGTATGCAAAACTTTGTCAATATTCTGGTAATGTAAAAAAAAAAAGTTTCACAACTGTGTTGTTTCCATTACATAAGAAACACAAATAAAGTTTGTTCATGTGATGTCATTTAAAAAACCATCATCCTCCAACTACTTCCTGATTATGTGACTCGTGTGATGTGAAAAAAGATTTCTGTAATTTGTATATTTGTTCTAAAAACAACTGAGGGAAAAAAAATAAATCAATTAAAATTGGAAATTGAATCTGGTATAAAAAAATCTGAGATTTTATTTTTTAAGCCATATCACTTCAAAAAATAAAATATGGGTGTACCAGTATGTACAGTATTTATTGCTGTCACAAATCAGTCAAAATGTGGCTTTTTTTGACAAAGAAAAATAAAACGGATTTCTACAAAATAATTACAATTACATACAAATATGTAACAGAAAATAAGTGACTTTTAGCAAAACACTTATTTTACTGGACTAAACAAATGCTGCTTGTATTTATCTTTAAGTACAGCTGTGGGGATGTTGTAGAAACACGTTTTCCTTTTATTTCATCTAAACATGTTTTAAAGTCACCCAGCTGTGAAAGCTGCTCTGCTGCAACGCAACAAACCCTGTTTTCTATTAGCAATAAAAACCCAATTGTTAAAAAAAGATGGCAGACACAAGGTTTTACCTCCTTTCATTTCAATTTCTTTTATTTTCTTCCCATTTTATGGTTTTAGTCGTAATTATTTCCCTCTTTCGCTCCCCTCTCCATCTTGCACCAAATTTTACTACATCTTCCTCAGCGAAAGTCTGACCAGTTTTCCGCTGCTCCTTTCAGCCGTGTGTGAAATTGGGACCAGTCACTACGCTCCATTGGCGATAACAGATTGCAGACTGAGGAGAACGTCCGCCTCTCCTTCCCGCCGCTCACGCCGGTCTGATGAGTTTATTCACGCTACGGCGCTCCGTGGATGTCAAACACGCACACCTGGAGCTCACTCCACAGCTGCTGGGAAGCTCGCTGACTCGGATGTTTTACTGTGCAGATCAGCATGATGTGTCGCCATAAAGGCTCATACAGAAAGAAACCATTAGATTACGGTTTGCTAAACTTACATCTGTAGAAAAAAAGGTTTGAGCATGACAGAGGTTTTTCAGTTTATCTATTCTGAAACTCAACGTGAAGAAAACTGAGATTCTTCTATTGAGAAATGTATGTGGTTTACGCAGGACACCGACCCTAAAAGCCTGGAGTTTGACACCTGTGAGGAAAATAAAACTGAAATGTTAAGGTTTTATCAGCCTCAATAAAAAACATTAGACTGTTTTCACACATGATATGTTACATTTTCACTGCGGTTCACTTTCACACTGAACTCCGTCAAACAAACCAAACCGTTCAAAAACCTGTTCCCCTCCTCGCCTGTGGGGGCACTGCACCAAAAACCACCACAGGAAACAACACAAAAACCTCTGAAGAAGACAGGAGCGCAACTTCCTTCTAAGACTGAAACGATTAATCAAATTAATTGTGATAAATCGATTATTGAAATAATCGTAACTAATTTAGTAATCGATTAATCGTCAGTGCAATTAGCAGTAAAATAAAAGAAAATGATAAAATCTCCAGTTTGACTACGGTAAAATGTAAAAAACTGTAACAAACCTTATTTTAAATGGCTCAGAAAGTGCAATTAGGAATTTCAAATATAATGTAGAATAAATAACTAGAATTCAGTTTAATTCTTGTTGAATTAGACTGAATAGATTTGATACCTGATCAGATATTAAGACCGGATTGGTGCATAGATTGTAGTTTATAAGAAAAGTACTAAATATTTGCGTAAATTATTAATTTTAAGCATATTTAAATGCGTCTTAGGTGACGATGTAGGAGTTGGAGAACAAACCAACCACCAGGAGAACTCTGGTTTATGAAGCAGATGGCGTTTGTTCCCTCACCGATGACGAAGGCCTCTTTGAAGGTGGTCCCGGTGACATTGTACCACGGTGGTCTGCCGGCGGTGTAGATGGTCCTCTTGTTGGTCCTCAGCAGCGGAGGCTCTGTCTTGGACTGGCTCGTGGTCCGTTTCCGTGGCGACAGCGATGGGGTCAGAGGACAGCAGGGGACCCGGTTGGAGAGACCGTCCATGGAATCTTCTCCGCTCCCGCTGCATTTAGAGGGAGAGGCATCGATAAGCAGACCGCTCGCCAAAACATTATCAGTCGTTGTACAGTTCACTAAGAGGATAGGATGGGATGTTTTTGCCATCAGAGATGCCTTTTTGGTTCATATGTGACCCCCTGCTGCTCCTTTACAGGCATTTCAAGTATTACAAAGTACATGCAAGTTCAGCTGATATTACAACATTGTAAAATTGTGGACTTGCACATAAATTGTTGTTCTGCAGAGAGGAAGAAAGAAACATTTTCACTGGAATGTCTCTGTGAGGACTCTCCGCAGTCGGACCTTTGGTATCGGTGTGACTGAGGGAGAGGACAGGAGAACTTGCTGATCCTCCCCAGGAAAACACACCGTTGCCCAGGAAACAGCGTGATATCGAGTGGGGAGGCCACCATTCACATGAGTAAGGCTGTCATCACTTGGCTCGGTTTGTGGAAAGTTATCGCACTAATCTTCAGTTAAAAGTTTCTCTCTTTGGAAGAGAAACAAGCAAAACCAAAGCACATGTTCTAATTAAACTCCCGATGTTTATATTTGGGTTGGTAGGACAAATGCAGTATTACTCTTAATATGTAGATAGTGTCTACTGCATGTGATCAGTGTCAATAGACAATGCATCAGATATAATAATGTGTATATGGAAAATTCACTTAACTCCGATCCAGAACCCCACGGCATTCTGGGAGATGTAAGCAGAGGAAGTGATTTACCTTCTCAACTTCTCACAATGAGCTAAGCTAGCCTACTCACTCAATCTGTGGTTACCTAGCAACAACCTGCTGAGTAACTTGCACAGCAGCAGTTTCAAGTTCACTGTGAAACCATAACTGCTTAAAAAGAAGAAAACAATGGTGTGGAGTGAAAACTGTAGATAAAAAGAAAAGGCCATTCCACCAGTTTGGCAAAATTTCAGATATTTAAAACAAAAATAATCATCAATAATTATCTATATATCGACTCATATGAAATGCTTTTATTCAGCCTTAATGTCCAGGCCTTCTCTAATGGATGACAGCATCAGTGGTTATTTACACAGATCACCTTTGTCTGATTATAATTCAGTTGATCTGAAACAAAAAAGTAAGGAGGTAAATACTTTTTCACAGCACCTTGAAAGATATTATGGAGTTTCAATAAATGTGGTGCTGATGATTTTGTAAATAAAAAAAAGAAAAATGCTGCTGTCTTTCAGTGGAGTGAATTAAGAAACATGACTACAAGCTTCAAAGGAAGAACATCAACATTTATTTGTAAAAATATTACCAGAAAACATTCAGCTTTTTGTAAGGTAAAGCAACATTGTTTTTCTAGAAGAGAAATTGAATTGAATGAAATGTTAATTTTAAAACTGAAACTGCAACCAGGCACAAAACTCAAAGCGCATTTACTCTGAGATGGCCAAGAATTTTAATTAATTCATAAAAAAATAAAAATAAATAAGAATAAAAATGAAAAAAATCACCACGTCCTTGTTGAATATCTGCAGTGATATTAAATTTTTTTTTTTTTTTTTTTTTTTTTTTTTTTTGTCTTTTTTGCTTCTTTTGTTCTCCCAGCAGCCACGCTGACACAATGCGTGGATCTGACGGAGAAGGAAAGCTAGCCAGCTAGCTGCGTTAGCAGGATTAAAGCGATCCGTTCAGGGATCCAACAGCCGCAGCAGGCACTCCATCCTCCCGACAGGCTTTTCTCACCTGTCGGTCCTCAACATCGACCTATCCGCGTCCTCTCCCCCATCTGTCGGCTGCTCGCCCGGCTTACTGTCGAGGATAATCGCTGCTGCCATAACGGCTCGGCGCGGAAACTAAACACTGGGTGCGTGATGACGTCAGAAGACGTAAAGTGATGTTGTGTTTGTGGAACTCGCAGAACGTCGGTAACTTAACCTCAACTGCAAGACTGAAATACATTACGCACATTGAATTATGAAAGCTTTCGTACTTTAATAACTACAAGAACAAAAAGGCAATTTAAAGAGTTTTCAAACAAAAGACTTTCGGCCACATTTCTTTTGTAAACTACATCGAGTATGCGATAGAAACGTTAATAATAAAAGGCAGACCATTGTAACATACAAATAACCGTCATATCTCTATTTATTTCGTAGATTTATATTATAGCAGTCATCATGACAACTTGCATTATTTTGATATTGTTAAAATAAATTCTACATAAAAATGTATGAGAGGTTATTGGGAAAGTTTTACATTTGTACCAGCTGCACTTGATGTTAAATCAAATCAATTTCATTTATAAAGAACATTTACAAAACAACCAGTTGACTCAGGTTTTATATTAATTAGGTCTAAGTTTAATATAAGTTAATTTAAAGAAGTGCTATATCCAATAAATAAACACATTAATACTATCCAGACTCCATAATTGATAGGGCTGGAAAAAGAAGAAAAGAAATTCTCATTTGACCTTTTTCTTGTCAGAAGCTTTTCAGTTTCTTACTTGCTACACTTGCTTGAAGAGCAAAGCAGCTTGATGAAATTGACTGAAAATGGTAATCAGAAATAACATTTAAATCAATTATTTTAACTTCCATTTTATTTTAAAGATGATTTAATAATAGAAAACAAAATTGATTATGATAAATTAAAGACAAAAACCATTATGGTATTCTTTTTTTTCCATCTTCCCTCCAACTTTCTGAGAGTCCCACAGCGCCTCCTAGTGCTCCTCCATGTGCCCGCGGGCCTTACTTTGAAAAACTGGTTTAGATTGTAGTCTATTGTATGATAATGTGGTAGTTGCTTAATCATATTATTAGGTTTAAATTGATTTTTGATTTGGTAAGAATGATTGCGAGTGAGTTTTATATTAAGACTGATTGATGAGTGATCAGGAAATCAACGGTAAGAACAGCATTGATATCTCAAAAAGGCATAAAAACATTTGGTAAAATGTTTTTACTCATGCAATGCAATTATAATTTTATACACATAAATCAATAAGGCCGATCTGTATCAAATGGTTATTTGATACAATTTCTAACTGAAATTGAAAATATACTTTAAACCCTTCACGTTTTAGTTTTAACAAGGTGAAACAAGAAAAAAAGGGTTAAGTTTATTGCAGCATGACATGCATTGGATGGAACAATAGATATAAATGTAATTCAGATTTACTTGAATTATTTGTACCACTTGTGCAATTTGTTAAATAAATATTTTGAATGTAGATTTGATGTGTTTTTGTCCAATCATAGTGTGGAGAAGTGACGCTCGCGCATGCTGACGCCTGTCCCATTAACTTCAGGTGTCCTGCGATCAGTCAGACTCTGCAGGAGCAGCAGCAGCTGCAGCGCGCCGAGCCTCACTCCTCAGTCCTGCTGCAGCTTTTTCTTTACAGGCTTCAAGTCCAGCAAGATTTTTTTCTTTTAAAAGGAAAAAAATAAAAAAAAACTCACAGAAAACTAAACAAAATTTTTTATTTTATTTTTTTTTTTGTGCTTCAGCGGTGCAATGAAGGAATTTACGGATTTGTCCTGAAGACTTACAGATCCCAGAATATGAGGTGTTGGCTGACTTTCTGCGTCGACTGAAAATCAGAGGAAATCGGATTCTCGACTAAGGAGGTGGAAGAAATATTTTTACATTAGAAAATATAAGTCTGAACTTATAAAAATGGATAATCCTCCGACTAATTCAGAGAAATCCCATCTGATAGACGAGAAGAGCGCGAAGATGTATTCCTTAAAATTACAAAGGTGAGACAATAGCTCAATATCCACAGAATAATTTCCAATTTTACACGCATTTGATAGAAAAACACTTGCTTAAAATGTGAGACATGGTGAATGAGTTATTTTAAAAGAAAAAAAAAAAAAAAAAAAACTTCGTACAAATCCACGCACGGAAATGTCCCGCAGCTTGGGCGTAACGTGCGGTGCGCAGTTTGTTACTGTGCTGCATGTTCAGTATGGCTGACGCGGGCTGTTTTATGTGAATGAGCAAATTCATTTCCATGCTTGAGTTGTTTCTGGACAGCCTGTGACAAATGGCCCCGGGGGCCAGTTCACTGAGCAGCGCTAAAAACTCATCATCTGTCGTTAGAGAGGGAGCGCGCTGCATGCGGCGGATCCGTGCACGTCCAGACCGCATGTCAGCCAAAACTGCAGGAGGAGCTGCACGAAGCAAATCCTCACTTTGCTTAAGATGTAAAGATACAAAGGAACAAAGAGGCGGGAGAAATGAAATTAGTTGATTTTGAAGATGAGAAGTGTCAGATTTGTTCTGCGCAAAATTAATAACAAGAGAATATTCTAGAGATTTTAATTTAAATATGTTTATCTTTGAATGTTAAACACAAATTTCGATCACTTTTCCTTACAGGCCTCATCTTGAGTCCGTTTCCACCATCTGACCAATAAATGTTTTATTTTGTTGGCAGTAAATCCTGCTAAGTTATTTCATGTTGAGGTTAACTTTTTTATTTCCCAAAAACAAACTCTGTTGTCCTAAGAAAGCAAGACCCTTAATTTTTTCTGCAAGCATCGAGGCCCCCAAAAGAGGAATCAACTCTTGTTTGTCGACATCAAGCAGAGGTGCAGAGAGGTAGACAGTTGAGCATATGGCGCCGCGTTTGGGATTTCACGCACCATTTGCGCCATTCCTGCGCGCTTGCATGCGCCTTTACTGAGTCATCGTTTGTAGTTTTTGTTTATTTAGGTGAAAAAGGTCCATGGGGCGACTAAAATACATACTTCAGTAAGTCAAATATTT
>NW_015116380.1:24126-38194 GCF_001443285.1 Poecilia latipinna | reverse complement strand
CGAACTCAGGGGCCCGTACCTACTTTAGAGCGGTATAACTGGGCTACATATAGAACTAAATCTTTTTGGTTTAGCTGTTTAAATTCTGGAATAGTCACATGTCCAAAATTTTACCACTAACTTTAACAGTTAGCTAGTCTAGTCACAATGATTTAGACTGAAACCGCAGCAAAATGAGCCTTTTTATTATTTAAACTGAGCAACACCTGATCATACTCGACCACTTAACATGTATTTATATATTATATTATATTATATTATATTATATTATATTATATTATATTATATTATATATTTAGGAGAACAGCAGTGCTAGAATGATGTTGAAGAAAGGTGAAGAAGCTCTGGTGAGGTCTTCATTTAGTTTATTGAAATATGTATTAACTGTTTTTAATTTTTAAATAAACTATTTTATTATGAGAGGAGCAGGTCAGGGAAGACATAGGAGAGCCAGTTGGCGTTTCAGGGTGTGAAGATATAAAAATTATATTAATTATAATAGAACCAGAAAGGAGAACAGGAGGAGACTGATGTCAGGTTGATTTCTTTCAACGTTTCAATATTTTTTCATTATTTCCACACCATAAGGTTAATGGTTAGAAGACAATAAGAAAAGTGCTTGAGGAGAGGTTTAAAAATAAATTAGTGAAAATTTTTGCTACACAGTAAATAGAGTTGAGATGTATAATAATGTATACATCTGAAAATTAAGTTTAAATTCTCATTCTGTATGATAAAAACATACTTTTTATATTTAGTTCACATTCTGACACTGTACATTACTGTAGTGTCTGTTGTAAATCCATGAATCCATGCAGGAACATCAGGCTGCAGAGAGTCAGAGGGAGGCAGAGACAGAAACACATATCTGTAGATATTTTTAGTTAAATGTTTGCGGCTGAAAATGACAGGAGAAAAAAAACATGTAGGCTTTTTGCCTCAGTGTTTTTTATGGCTGATGTTTGGTAAGTTACTGAATGCAGTGCTGGAAAGTGAGACTGAGTTAACAGTGAGGAGCTAAGGTGTCAGATGTGAAAAAGTATAATTTTTATTTATTTTGTAGATCAAACTGTTGCACTGATGTAGAGAGTTGTTAAAGAAGAACAAAACTTACTTAGATTTTACTTTTGTTGGTCAAACTGCTGTATTGAGTTTAAAACTGCTGAGTCGTATTTTATGAGCTGTTTTCTACTTTGGTTTTAGAAAGAAGTAGAACCAGTTCAATTGCAAGTCAATTTATATCAATGCATTTTGACCAATAATCAAATGTCTTTTGACCAATAAAATATATCAGAATCTGTTAGCCTGTCTGTGCTACCAGAGTATTTAGCTTGCTAATTGTGAGAGGCAAATGCTAAAGTGAGTGTTCATCCTGGAATGACAGTCATTATACTGCATAATTTTAATCTGATTATTGGACTGTAAATAGTAACGTGTTAGAATACTTGTTATTGAAACAAGGGTCAGATTAGAGTAACGCGTTGCTGATGTGTTGATGACATAATTGTTTGACATTTCTGCTCAAGCTATTTACTGATCTGTCAGGTTTCCGATATGCGTCCCCCCCAATGACAGACTCGTTCCTACACCCTTGAATAGTTGCACAGAGTTATCCAAGAACGTGTCTTGTTTCCACACCATTACAAATTAGAAATATTACCCAGAGAAACAGAAGGGAAGAAATAATAATGTTCAGATTAATCATATTTAAATGATTTTTTTATATTTAATAGGGAGGAAACATAATGATAAATATGAAGGATGTGAAGAGAAAGAAAATGTAGAACACGTATTGAACTGAAAAACATGAACCTGAAAGGGAGAAATTGAGAAGAATTGTGGGAAGGACAGGTCAAGAATGGAGTCTTAAAGAAATATTAGGAAATTAAGGAAACATAATGGATATTTATAAATTAAGAAAAGCATTTTTGATTTTTATTCAAAATACAAGATTAAAAAATTGAATTTAATAGATGTAAAGTAGTGTTGCTACACACTCGTGTACAGTAGGTGGCGGTATGCACCTTAAGGTTGCTTGCGATCCACAATAATAGAAAGGAAGAAGAAGAAGTAGAAGAAGAAGAAGAAGAAGAAGAAGAAGAAGAAGAAGACAGCACGTGGTCTGTTTAGTTGAATGTTTCAGTGTTTCTCTAAAAATATATTCAGTCCAGTTTAAACGAGTTTATCAACGAGCAGTTAATCCTGCTGAAGAAACGTTCACAGAGTTTCAAGAAATAACCGTCAAGTCGGAGGAAGAGATGGATGATCAGCGCAGACTGCTGGATTTCTCCCGGACTCCCCGGATTATCTTACACCGAATAGGTAGGAATCACCGGCGTTTGGATGAAGGTTAATGTCTAAATGTAGAAGCTTTCTGTATGAAGATCATTTTAGTAACCGTTTCCCTCCCGTATAAATGTTTTGTTAACGTGTAAATGAACGCAGACAACACAATGACGCTGTGAGAATGGCTTATTTATGTAGAGAGAAAATGGAGCCAGTGACCTTCTTTACGGCTCTCCTCCTAGCAACATAAAATAAAAATGGCTGTGTTAGAAGCTATAAAATTTAACAATTTGTAATCAATAAATTGTAGTGGAGATTGTTTGTCAAACTAAACATCCTAAAAAACTTCTATCAACAAACCACTGCTGCACTGAGGTGATGCTTCATACGTAGATAAAAGTTAAATGTCCAAAAATCGGATCAGGAGTCGAATGATTGGATGCAGTTCCTCAGGGCTTCATGAAGCTTCATCTCACCATCACTACTTTCATTGTTTCCTCTCCTGCTCTGGTCAAAACCCACAGGCCCAACCCAGTGCATGCTGGTCCTGTACCAGTACCTATACTGACAGAAAATGGACCCACAGTTCTTCCCGTCTACCTTAGAGAAGTAAATAGCAATAAATAAAATAAACAATTATCATACAAATAAACCACCAAAATATAAAGTGAATGATAAATAAAAATAAATAATACCTTAAACATAATACCTAAAAATAATAAAATGTACTTTTAATTAACAATAATGCATGAATTAGTTTGGGTGTCTGTTATGAGATGAATAATTTCATAATGAGTAAAACTGATTTTCTTCTAACTTAGAAAAGTAAATAACACAAGAATAAAATCTAAACAATTATTAACCTACAAATAAACTCATGTTTGTACATAGACCCCAAAGATATAAAGTGGACTAAAATAAAATGTTAACATAATTCAAAGAAATAAAAATAAATGATAGCTCCAAATACATAATATCTTGAAATAATAAAATTTGGTGTTAAATATTAACAATAATCCCCACTACAATTAGTTTTGGAATATATTTTTTTTAAATCCCTTCATTTCAGAATTCTCCAAATGTCAGTTGGATTTGTCGACTGATCTGTCTCTCTGTCTACGCTCTTGAATTTTTAGATGTGGGTTTTTTCTCTTTTTGTAAATTTTCTGTCATAAACGATGAACAATTTCTCTTATTTACTTCAGTAAAGTTAACAATTACTCTTTTTCTCTGTTTTCTTCTCCAGATTTCCTGCAGTGTAACATTTATAACCAGGAGAGGAGATCCACTCTGGACTGGGAGGAGTTAGAACCTCTGCAGGTGAAACAAGAACAGGAATTACCAGAAGATCAGCAGATAAAAGAAGAACGGGAGGATCTAGAACACCAGCAGATAAAAGTGGAAGAGAAAGAAGTTTACTGCAGTACGGATGAAGAACAACTTGAGTTAAAACAGGAGACTGATACCTGCATGGTGGTTCCTGTTGATGAGCAAACATCCCACACTGAATCAGAACCAAACAGGAACAAAGTCATCTTTCAGGAAGCTGCTGAAGCTGAGAACCTAAATCAGGAAAAAAGAAAACCTTTCTCATGTGAGACCTGTGAAAAACGTTTTGCTTGGAGATCTGCTTTTGATGTTTACATGAGAACTCATACTGGTGAAAAACCGTTTTCATGTGTGACCTGTGGAAAAAGTTTTAGAATAAAACAGGATTTAACTAAACACATGATAACTCACAAGACTGAAAAGCCGTTTTCATGTGTGAACTGTGGAAAAAGTTTTAGCATAAAACTAGGTTTAACTCGTCACATGATGATTCACATGACTGAAAAGCCGTTTTCATGTGTGACCTGTGGGAAAAGTTTTAGACAAAAATGGAATTGAACTGACCACATGAAGAGTCACACTGGTGAAAAGCCGTTTTCATGTGTGACCTGTGGGAAATGTTTTAGTCTAAAACAGAATTTAACTCGGCACATGATGATTCACACTGGTGAAAAACCATTTTCATGTGTGACCTGTGGAAAAAGCTTTTGTCGAAAAAAGAATTTAACTGACCACATGAAGAGTCACACTGGTGAAAAGCCGTTTTCATGTGTGACCTGTGGAAAAGGATTTAGTTACAACTTTACTTTAACTCGTCACATAAAGATTCACAACGGTGAAAAGCTGTTTTCATGTGTGAACTATGGAAAAAGTTTTCGTCACAAAGTTAGTTTAACTCAGCACATTATGACTCACACTGGTGAAGAGCCGTAGAATTTTTTTCTAGATGTGTCCTATGTTGAGTTTCACTATAAAATTTATTTGGTTAAAAACTAGATATGGTTGAAACGATTCCTCAAGTGATTCAAATACCTTGATTATTAAAATTTCTCGAGGAAAATTTATCTTCCTTGAAGCTTCACTAAGTTATATTTTATTATTTAGCGGTCCATGTTCCAGCTGGGTTATTACATGCGTTGCACAGAGCTCTCACTTCCGCCTGAGTTGTTGATGAAAGCTAAGTGTTAGCAGCATACTGTTCAGTTTTCAAGTTCGGCTTGAGGATTTTATTGATTGATGATGATGTTCAGGTCTCTGTCGTTTTTCGGGGGACCAATTAACATCCTTTAAATGACTGGCGTGATGCCTGGTAGTCTTTTCTCCTCCTGGAGCTGCTGCCTGGTGGCGGTTCAGAGCGAACAGCGGGGAAGAGGAAGCGCTGCAGGAGTATTTATACAGGTGAGCGGATAGACTGAACACTGCGGGCGGCTGCGCATTAGATGATGTAAGTGTTGCTTTACGGACGAATCGGAAATTTATTTTATATCATCCTGGTCTCAACAAATGGTGGTGGAGCTCATCGTGGCGGCACGTAGCTGGTAGACGAGTTTCTGTGTGTGACGAACGAAGGTGTTAAATCCCGTCGCTTACATGAACACAAAAGCTATAAATGTCTGGGCAAGGAGAGAGTTCATCTATTAAACTGACTGAAGATCAATACATAAACCAAAAGCTGGAGTATAAACATTTTTTAGTATTTGTGAACCTGCATCTTTATTGAATTGAATATAATTTCTGAATTTTATATACACTTTCCTCGGGTTAACTTGTAAAGTGAGCTATTATTGTAACAAGCTAATTTTCTAAACTACAGAAATGTTATTGTTAGGGAAGCTCAACTGTAAAAATTGGACTGATGTTGATATGTGATACTAATACTGCTGTTATGTTAGATTTACCAATGTTTTATTTTTATCTTTTTTGTATCTGATTACTTGATTAATCGTAAGAATAGTCGATAGATTTCTCAATTACTAAAATATTTGTTTACAACGGCCCTAAACTAGAATTAAAGACTAGAGGGATTTTATTTTCTAGAAAGCTGAGAAATTGTTGTATTTGTTAAATGTGATCATTTAGTTCTTGACATTTGGATTCGTAGAGATGTGAAACATTTTTATTGATGCTTTGTTTTTTTTCTGGCATATTCTGCAGCAAAAATAATGACAAACTGTATTATTATATAAACATTCAATAAAACGACATGGATTATAGCAAAACTGGGTGATAAATTGTTCTTGGTGGCATTTAATGCCCTTATGGCTACTGGGTAAAAACTGTTCTTCTTTGTCCTTGTTTTAATGCTCCTCTATCTGCAGCCAGTTGGAGCAAATTGTGACCTGGTGTGAGGAGTCTTTTAAAATGTTCTTGGTTTTCCTGAGGCAGCCGACCTGTGGAGTTCTTGGAGAGAAGGCAGAGAGCAGCCGATGGTCTTCCTGGCAGATTTTATGATTCTCTGGAGAGTCTTCCTCTGTGCTGCTGTGCATCCGGAGAACCACACACACAGAGACGATGGCAAAAAAGTCTCTTAGAGGTTCCCCCTAAAATGCACAGGGAGGCGGCCATTTTGGGTCAAGGGCCAAATTTTGGCCATTTTTCACTTTTACTCACATTGAACTTTAACAAACTCCTATGGATTTTGACCTATTGGCTTCATTCTTGGCCAGGATGCAGTTAAGGGGTGGGGCTTTAAAAGTTACCAAGAAAATAAAGTTTTGTAAATGTTCAGGTGGCGTGGGAGAGCGGTGAATTTGGCGTACTCACCAATGCAAATAAAACGTTATGACTTTGGCTTGCTGCCAATTGGCACCAAACTTGGCATTAGTGATTGTGGTTGGTTCCCTGATGATCCTATGTCGTCATAGTCTGACGTCATCCAAGCCCCTCCCCCTCTGAACAGGAAGTAACTTTTATTCCTTGGAAAGCTCCATCTCTGACCCACTTGACCTGATCAAGGTGATCTTGTGCCAGATGACAGATAAGTTGGTCTCACTTGCCTTAAAGCACCAAAAGTTTTCAGCGGAGGGTGTGGCAATGGCGGTGCGGCGCAGTGACAGGTCATGGCGCTGCCATACGGTTTGGCTGGACCAAACTCACTGTGATCGATCCTCGTCCACCTCCTGACAGGAATGCAGTCCAATATTGGGTGGGTGTGGCCTAATTCCTCCACAGCGCCCCCTAGAATCATTTTCAAAATCAGTCCCACGCCATGCTTTGACCGACCATCATAAATTTCGGCACACATGTACATCTTGACAGGACATAAAAAATAATTGTACATCAAATCATGTGGGTGTGGCTAAGCCTCAAGTCTGACCGTTCGCCATGAAACATCAAGGTGGAATAACATCCCCACATAAGCTCCCAGGTGCATCAAACTTCATTTGTATCATCACAGACCAGAGCTCATCACATCACATGGCCAATTAGTGACATCACTACAACCCCTGCCCCATTCAACAGGAAGTCACATGTTTTCACACTGATTTTCTTCCCTTTACTCTGTGGTTCATGCAGATTTCAACCTGTGTTTAATGAAGCAGAACAACATGATGGTACATCAGCGTATGTTGGACAAGTGTGGGAACTGCATGAGAGTGTTCACGGTGGTGAGCGAGTGGCGCTGATGGAGCTCAAGCGATCTCAATAAGGCCAGAGCGGCGCTGAGCTGTGAGGGCCTCCAACGCTGTTTGCAGCTTTAATTTTGATTTATGCTTCTTTTAAAAGGCTCTTGAGGACACGTCCAGTTATATTTCTTAATGATTAAGCCTTGGAAATCATTATATTGAGTTAAACATGTCCAATAATGCTGTATTTTTTCATTTAATGCTGCAGTTTTCATGATGTCTATGACAAGAAATTACAAGATTGAATTACATCCATTTGTAACTCTGTGCATCTGGCTGTTTTATTCCAAGTGGCTGCTACACAGAGGGCTGAGCACACAGAGCCAGAACTGATGCTGATAGTTGAAGAAGCGTTGTGGCCCACTGGGAGTAATTGATGCATTAACAGAGTTTGATTGGACGTGGACTTCCTTTCAGAACATTCTCACAAAGGCTTGAGGATTGATTTGTATTATTTATCCTGTACAGCGAGAGTGTGAGGGGTGGATGTTGTTTACCTTAATACACTTTTAATCAAAATTACAATGTGCTGTTATGCACTAAGTGTACATTTTCATTAATGGTTGTCAATTCTCAATTATATCTATTAAACAAAAAAAAATATTTAATATTCACTATAAAGTAATTTTCATTGATTGTTCTTGATTGTAGAAAGTATGTTCGATTATTATTGTCTCCAATAATTTAGTGTGTCTTTTGTCTTAGTTGTATTTTTCTCTTTTATGCTGCAGTTGTCTTCTATTGTTACTACAAAAAGATTTTACGTTTCTCAAAGACAAGTGGCACTGTATGAGAAATTTTTAGATGTGACCAGGGGCGCTGCCAGAACTCTTCGGCCCCCTGACAAAAAAATTGTTTGGGCCCCTCGCACTACTGCTGTAACAATTTTTTGAGTCTATTTGACCCATAAAAAGCATCACAATTTTAAAGGCCTGCATCTGCCTTGCTTTCTTTGGTTCAATACTGATAATTAGCACAATATTTACTGCATTTACTGCTCACAAATTTAACATCCAACAGTCCACATCCAGTATGCAAGTAGGTTGTTTAAATTTTTTCTATTAGTTTTAGATACTGAAATATCTCTCCCCATGAGCAACAGCCTAAAGCAACGTACAACTACACATAAAGAAATCCAGACTTCTCAAAAATGCTAGTAGTTGCATTTTATTCAAGCTGAAGTACATAACTTTAATAAAAAATATGTTTTCTCCATATTTGTTAAAGTTGTCACCATGTCAGAGCAGTTTGTTATGAGACAGATAATCTGTGAAAACAATCAATATCCTCCATCTCCTACGTGAATTACTATTACTGGTTAAAGTAATGCACCGTTCTGACCAAAACAACTAATCAGAACCAGTAGGACGCTCTTAGCACTGTCAATTAGCCTCATTCACTCTCTGCTAAATACGCTAATGGTGGAGAAACAACTTATAACAAGAAACCGTTTATCTTCTGCCATTGGTAGCTATGCTAACTAAACTGAGCATTCACAGTTTGAATCTGCACAGTTCTGTGATATGCTAACTGCAGCACGGCACAAATCGAGGGGAAGAAAGGATGAGCAGCAGCACATGAGATTGTGATTGACAGCACTAAAAGTCTCCTGCTACTGACTGGTTGTTTCTAGCACTGAGAGAAGGCAGAGGAAAGATTTTTCAGTCTACCTCTCATACTATACTGTCACAACATAATGACAGTTTTTGAAAAATATGTGGAAAAAAATATTTATATAAAAGTTACATACTGCAGCTTTAATTTCATTCAGGGGACGACGGGTCAGGAGGGACGTGTTTTAGAGCTGCTGCTCACTCACTAATTTGTTAAGTGGTAAAAGGCACAGGGAACAAGTTAAATATATAAATATGTTGGTAATTTTTTTTCCTTAATTCATTAAATGCTAGTGGAATGGAGGCAAACAGTAGTTTGTAGCCAAGCTAATTATGCTAAATGGTTGATAATCTCACAGTCTACCCACCTCTCTTGGAGAAAAACTGGGTTATAAATTAACATTCTTGCCTCCCTCTTTATTTTTTTGAAAACCTGATTTTATAACTTTTCTTAGCAGCATAGTAACTGCCACAGTCGCCGCTGTATTCATCATACGTCACGGTGAAGCGCTCCAAACAGGAACGAACCATTTCATGCAGATTCAGGGGGAGTTCAGGGCAAAAACGGATGTATGTTTTTTGGTCTGGGAGGGTAACATAACATTTTTACTGCTAAAAACAATCTTTGAAAATGAAATATGATTAATTTTGTATTTGACAGGACCCAGATTTTTTTATTTTATGTCTATGAACAAAATATAAATAATTAAATTGTGAAGGGCCCCCTGTTGGTCAGGGCCCCGAGAACTGTCATCACTTTTCACCCCTTTACCGCGTCCCTGATGTGATGATCGTATGATCCACAAGGTGGCGGTAATGTAATAACATGGAAGCCGACAGTCATAAAACCCCAAAGAAGAAGAAGAGGGAGAAAAAGAAAAAGAAGAGGAGGATGGCACGCGGTCTGTTCAGTTGAATGTTGTTCAACTGAACAGCTAACTGCTACTGAAGAGTATAAAGGAATCATCGTCGAGTCGGAGGAAGAGATGGATGATCAGCGCATACTGCTGGATTTCTCCCGGACTCCCCGGATTATCTTACACCGAATAGGTAGGAAACAGCAGCGTTTGGATGGAAGTTAATGTCTAAATGTATGAAGCTTTCTGTATGAAGATCATTTTAGTAACCGTTTCCCTCCCGTATAAATGTTTTGTTAACGTGTAAATGAAGGCAGACAACACAATGACGCTGTGAGAATGGCTTATTTATGTAGAGAGAAAATGGAGCCAGTGACCTTCTTACGGCTCTGCTCCTTTAACTACCGAGTCTTACTCTTGAAAACAGGAGAAATGTGAACAATGCAGAGCAAGGTTAGTAAAGCTAGCAACATAAACTAATAATAGAGGTGCTAGTAGCTGTAAAATGTAATAATTTGTAATAAATTGTAGGGGGGATTGTTTGTCAAACCAGATATCCTATAAAAGTCCAACCAATAAGCCACTGCTGCACTGAGGTGATGCTTCATACGTAGATAAAAGAAGTTCAATGTCCAAAAAACTTTAAGATTGCTTTTATAGTTTATTTTTCCCAGTTTGACAAGCAAATAACAAAATCTATTTTTTCATTAGTGATGTGTCGAGTAATCCAGGAGGATTTTTATGAAGCACGCAAAACAGAGAACTCACCTGAATCCGAGCAGTTATAGTTTTTATTTTTAAGTAATAAATCGTTGTCCACATAGCGAGTAACAAGCTAATCTCAACTCTCTCTCTCCTGTTTGTTTCCAGTTTTCTTTTTGATCCAGCCATTGTTTCATACAAACAGATTAATCAGAATTTATGTATCAGACACCTTTTACTTGTTTATTCATTGTAAGGCTTCATTTTGCCTATTTGGGGGCCTCCATGCATTGCATGGTAGGCACCTATTGTTCTACACCTAATAGAATGTCTCATTATTATTATTGGGGGCTGCCTCCATGCATTGTATGGCAGGCACCTATTGTTCTACACACAATAGAATGTCTCTTCATTATTATTGGGGGCTGCCCATAGCAATGCATAGGGAGAGCAGTGACTGACCTGCTTTGTAGGTCAGTCACTGCCTCCATGCATTGCATGGCAGGCACCTATTGTTCTACACCCAATAGAATGTCTCTTTATTATTTATTATTCTTCCATTACCGTTAATGCAGCTCGTACCGCTGCAAGAAACCCCACAAAAAAGGTATCAAAATATTAATCTTTTTTTATGTTTGTTTTCTCAGGATAGTGTCAGGATAGTAACATTAGCATTTCATGGTTGTCTCAAAGATAGAAATCCTTCCCCAGCTTTCTGTCTCTCACACACACAGCAGTCAGCTGAGGATTCATCGCTATAGCAACAGAATACACAGAAAGGCAGAGCTGCTGGTTTGGACTACAAACCAGCAGCCATAACTGCCATAACTGTAGTTCTATCTATGGCCAAGACTCAGTTAAAACAGAGGCCTGAGCAGCATGTCAGAACTACAACATGGCGGAACTGTCTGTTACTATAGAGGAGGAGTTGGCTGGTATTCTGAACTACTTGTGCTTTGAGCATTATATAACTGATTTAACCCGATCACTATTACACATGGAATTAGTGTGACCATTTCAAATGAAGCTTATTGAAAATTTTCAAAATAAAAGCCTTGACAATTTTTACATCATGTAATTGCTCTTTTTTTGTTACATAACTGTTTTAACCAAACCACTGTTACGCATGGGATTAGTGTTGCCATTTCAAATGAAGCTTACTGAAAGTTTCAAAATAAAAGCCTGCATACTCCCCTCACGTCAGTGCACCGCCATAGGTGGTGCAAAAATATTAAGGTTTTTTTACGTTTGTTTTCTCAGGATAGTGAACTGCCTTGCACAGCAAGGCAGTTTATTAACATTAGCACAAACATTAGCATTTCACTGCTACCCACTAGTGCACTTCCTTGCACGCATTAGCATTTTACCTAAAATAACCTATTAGTTAATTTTCTTACTTATTTGCCAAGTTTAGTATACTGAATGGAGTAAGTCAATAACAGACAACATGCTAGTGATGCCCCACATGCTACTGATAGTCTTCATGCTAACATTAGCATTTTGGCATATTTTAGTTTATGCATTAATTTTAACACACTGAATGGTACAAGTACAGCTTAGTCCACATGCTTCTGACTCTCCACAGGTTATTGACTACATTGAAGCTTTCTTTAGCATTAAGGCTAATTTTTAGCATCATAACGCTGGGTCCAAACCGACGGGCACACTTTGGCAGGCCCCTTAAAATTTCTGCAGGAATTTTCTAGTTTACATATATTGTTCCCTTGATGTCACAGCAGAGCACAAGGGCGTAGGAACAAGTTTATCATTGGGGGGAGACGTATTGGAAACCTGAAAGATCCGTAAATAGCTTGAGCAAAAATATCAAACAATGGTGTCATCAGCGCGTTGGTCTAATCTGACCCCTTGTAACTTGTAATCTAACGTGTTACTATTTACAATCCAATATTCAGATTAAAGTTTCCAAGTCAGTCTGTGTTAGTATTTTTTTTAAACACATATTGTTGCTTTCTTCTTTTTCCTTGGGGAGATACGTTTCATGTGTAACACCAGCGACACTAAACGATGGAGGGAAAAGAGATGCACATTTTCTAGCTGATGGATGAATTTTGCACGAGTAATCAAATTACTCTTTCAAAGTAACTATGCCATCCCTAGTAATAAACTAACTACACTATATATCATATGTTTGTAGGCTTGTCACAATAACATTTTGATTTTTGATAAACGATATTATTGTTGTTTTGAGACCTTTTTTAAGAAATAAAATCCATCCATCCCTTTTCTTTACACCCTTGTCCCTTAGTGGGGTCGGGAGAGGTAAGTAATAAAATGTTAATGGCAAAATAATAATGCAACAACATAATCTGAAAGATAGTAAACTTTAAATTATAATGAACATTTAACACTGCAACTGGAAGACATTTCAAATAAAAATAAATAAAACAAAATTAATTTTGAAGTCTTTGTAAATAAAAATGTCCTTCAAAAAAGCTTTAGTTGATACCAAAGCACCAACCTGAAAGTTTTTATCATACAGTTTTTGGTAGGGATTGAGGAGAATTTATTTTGCTTCCTTGGTTTTTTAAACAATGCGTCAGTCGGAGACTCTCTCTAATGCAGATTTTCACATGGTCAGTGTTTATCATTTGGAATATCACACCATTATCATCTTCAATATCTGCATTTTTGCTTTGGATATTGATGACTGTATAGGGTCCCAGGAAACCAGCATCCAACTTCCCACCTCTTCTCTGCTGACTGCGTATGCTCTGCCTCCAAACTCGGTCACCAGGTTTAAACACAGTGCCAATGTGTTGTGCTCTGCCCTTTGCTTTGTCCTGTTTTTTGGAAACACTTTCGATGACAATGCTCCTCAGGTGTTCTTGTATTTTCAGGTCTTGTGCCAACTCCTCCACTCCAATGATGTCCTCCACAGCAATGTCAATCTTTCAACACAAAATTAATATTTCAAGTGCCAGTTAATATCTGTCATTTAGAAAGCATGGACTCGTATGTATGGAATGCTACAGTGAGACATCACACATATTCTGGTAGAGTATACCGACAATGTGTTTTGATAAGGTTTATGCAATTTTCACATTTATAGCAAAAATTCTGAAACTCTTTTCAGAATAAAGTCCTTTGTGAAGGATAGACTTCACAAAGTAGATGCTTTACATAAATTCATGACCTCAGAAATTTAATTCAAATACAATCTGTGAAAACTTAAAATATTGATGAAGAAACTGAAGTGATAATTGAAAGAAGTGGTAATTGAATACTATAATTTAGGAATTCTGTGTTGGGATTTTTGTGTTATCATTCTCACATTTATAATATCAAACATTTCAGTCTTGTGATTTCATTTTTATTTTCTGTCAAGACTTTTCACTGCTGTGTTGAATACTTTTGGCATCAAGTATCACTGCTGCAAGATAACCGATTGGTCCCTCTGCCCTTGAGAGAAATGGCTCTCCCAAGGGAAAGGGCTTGATGGCCTGTGTGTAGATAAAGTTTGCCTTCTCTCTCTTCTGTTTATCTTTTTAGTTCTTTCCTTTTCCAATATAAAAGGCCAGCTCTAGCCGAGGGAGGGCAGAACGCTCAGTGAATGGCTTGGAGGAGCAGTTTGCTGTGGCTTCTCCTTTTGCAAAAACTGATATACGTTGTCTGTGGTTCTTATTAGGGCTGTTGT
>NW_015116380.1:0-19361 GCF_001443285.1 Poecilia latipinna | reverse complement strand
GTACTCACCTTTGAAGGGTCCCATTCATTTTTTCAGCCAACCCGTTACTTTGGGGGTGGTATGGGGAACACAGACTTCGTTTAATATTGAGAACTTTGCACACTTCTTGGTTTATCTGAAAATTTACGAACAAATAGCTATAACAAAATAACCTGCTTTAAACAGCATATCGAAACAAATGGTGTAAAGGAGGACATTCATAGTGTTAAATTTCTCTAAGATATTGAAAACAAATACTTACAGAATTTACAAATTCTCTTCCTTGGTCTGTCAAAATCCCTTTTGGGGCCTCAAACTGATGCACAAACGTAATTATGCATTCCGTAACTTCAGGTGCCGATTTGTTCTTCAGTGGATAAGCTTGTGGCTCTTTGTGAAATAGTCAATCATGACACAAATATATTTGTGTCCAGATTTTGTTTCAGCAAGTTTTCCAATGAGGTCCATCCCAATTAGTTCAACGTCTTAAATGAAAGACTTAATAGATTATTAAATAAAAAAATAATAGAAGACAAGAATATTTTCAAAAGCAGTATTTTATTAAGCTAAAAATAATAGCTTATCAATGTATTGTAAAATGTTTAGTATATTAAAAATACATTCCTTAATTTTATACATCTACTTGTTCCAAATATTGACCCTTTGTGAGAACAGACAAAACAGGACAACCAACCACTGCTGAGACTACATAGTAGTCTCAGTAAAAGTGTTTATTTTCACAATGAATTACTTTACCTTTATGGGAGTTTACTCTGATAGCTGTTCAATGCTTGGGCACTACCCTGACAGGATGAGCACTCAGAGACCTGGGAACTTAGTGAAAGACAAAAACAAACAAGAATTTAACACACGCAAAGTTGACATTATTGGACAATTGTAGTTTCATATTGGTAACACAAATAAGGTTTACACATTTCTTTTCCTAAAATTTAAATGTATTTGGTATTGGTAAAGAAAATTCTTTACTTAGTCCTGTGCTAACATACCCATTTCTTGATGTCCACAGACATTCCTGGCCAATAAACTCTCCTTGAGATTGCATCTGTTTTTAATTGGCCACAATGTGCACCTGTAGGGCTGGTATGAAAGTCAACAAATATTTGTTTCGGCTTCCTCAGCACCTTTAACTACTTTGACCTTTGTTGAGGATCCGCCTGCCTTTTTGTCGTATGTAGAAGAGGTCATTCCCTTTGAAAAGATAAAAGGACAACTATATAAATATGACTAAAGCATGAAAATCTATTATTAAAATACAATGATCATTCTAAAAATATGAAAATGTAGCCTACATCCTGAGTTATAAATAAAAGTTGAAACAAGAAGCATGCAATAAACAGAACATGAATAAAGGCATCATCAAATGCATATAAGAAATAGCTTTTGGAGGAAAAGATAAAAAGTTATTTGAAGGAGTAATGTCTGTGAATTTGTTTACGTTATAGTTTTTCATCACAATTGTCCATTTTTATATATTTTATTTTATTGAGTAATATAGCAGTACGGAAATCTTTCTACAACACAACTTAAAAGTAGAAATGCAGTACAAGTAAAATTCACATGAATAACAACTGCAGTGAAGAACATTGTGCGTCATTCCTTCATTGTAACTTGGAGTAATGTTTGTGTGGGCATCAACGCTACTGCTGCATTTAGCAGTAAATCAATAAAAAAAGCATTGAGTGTTATCTGTTTTTAGATAACTTATGCATTACACTATATGATGCATATGAAAGTAGAGGTTCACTTCACGGCGCCACTCTTCAATCTCATGCGTCGAGGCTTTTCTTGGAATGTTCTGGTGAACTGCTAGGTAACCACTCCCCTCTGCCACTCCCCTTTGCTGCACCTTTCTGCAGCTCTTCTCTCCCTGTTGGTGAGGAGAACCAGGTGGACTCAATCTCCTAGCAATCAGAGTGCAGCTACTTTTGGCTGACTGACCTGTCACTCCTGTTTGAGAGCATGAGAAGCAGACAGTGCTGGTAGCATGTAGATTCAGAACTGTGTAAAAGTTTCTACAAACTGTGAAAGACAGCCGGTAAGCCTCACAATGCTGTTGCTCATTGCTGAATTTCATTGGAGTAGCAAATGAACTCTGATTGTTGTATCAAATTGTTTAATCTTATTGAAGTCAAGCTAGTAAGTTAAAAAGAAGAAAAAATACACTTGGTGTTTATTGGTTAAAGTAGAAAGAAAAAAAATGTTGGTCAGAATGTTTGTGAAAATATTTAACAAAATGTTGATAAAAATGCTAATTTATTGCTGTTGAATTTTACTATAAAATATTTATTATACTTTTGAAATAACTGGTAGAAATCTGATTATTCACAATGTATTTATCTTGTTAATTTCAGAATGTAATAGATGTGTTTCTGTTTCTTTTGAGGTTTTTCAACTACATTCTATGGGTTATGTGCTATGTGGACCATCATACGAAAAATAAAGATGAGTCAACTAAATTAAAGGCTCTGAGTAAAATCCAGTTCAAACTTCACAGTGGAAACTATCCCTTTCAAGTGGGGAATCGCACAGTAAACCTAACCTGAAAAACCGCAGTCTAAAGACTGGAGGGACATTAAGAATTTGTTGGTTGGACCAAACGTGTCCACAAAGAGACAATCAAGATTGTTCTTTTGCCCTGCTGCTTACATCAAAATGGCTGACTCAGTAGTGTTGGAGCAGCTGAAGAGCGCTAGAACAACTGTGAAGGGTCAATTCTCCCGTTTAGCCAATAATGTACTACGAATGCACACAATGATGAGGAAGAGCTCAGGGACAACTTTGCAAAGCTCACAGCAGAAGCCAGTAAAGTTCTTGAAGCCAATGATGATGTTGCAGAACAATACACTGCTGAAAATTCAGATCCAGAGGTGTTAAGTGAACAATAAAAGGCTGATTTAGATAAAACAACCAAAGAATGTGAGAAAAAGAAGCAAGAGCTAAAAAACCTAATACAAAAGACATTGTGGGAAAGTTTTGGGGAATATGAAGTGACACGAGCCATTATAACTGCAGAGTCACATGCAGATCAGGTGGACACTGTAAACCCAAGTATAAATGTAGATGCATATGGGTTCATAATAGAACATCTGCAAAATCTAGTAAAGACAGCAAAGGCAGTGCATAAACATTGGAGGTGCTGGGCTCCTCATGCAGAGCAACATCAGTTTCAGAGTCGTATCAGAGCTCTTGAGACCATATTACCAAAATTAACATTAAGAAAAGCGGAATTTATTGAAGAGCAAACCAAAGATGTGACCAAAAGGTTAAGCACTTCTATGAGTTTTCCTGTGGCACCAGCCATTAAATTAAAACCTGCTGCTCTGCCAAAGTTCACTGGAGTTCATAGAGAGTTTCATCAGTGGAAAAAAGATTGGGAAGCACTCCAGATGCAGGGAGAACCTACAGGATCAAAAGAGATTAAAAAATATCATCTTCTCGACAGTGTGGATGAGAAAATAGTACGAGACCATCGTCTCACAACTTACACAACAGCTGATGAGATATTCCGAGTTCTAGAGAATCGCTTTGGAAATAAAACAACTATTTTCCTTGAAATAGTGGAGGAGCTTCAAAAGGTTCCACCAGTTAAAGGGAACCATCCCAAGAAGATTGTTGAGCTAATTCAAACTGTAGAAAAAGCTCTGATAGATCTCAAAGAACTAGGTGCAACTGCTGCTATAAAGAACCCTATTATAACAAAAGCAATAGAAAGTAAACTTCCAGACAGCCTGAAGAAGGAATGGCTTCTCCATATAGCCAGCAAAGGGACTGAGGCTGAAGAAGACAAACGATTTGACTACCTCCTGAAATTTCTTCAAGGTCAAGAAGCAATTTATGAAAAGCTGGATCAATTGAAGGACGAGGAGTCAAAACCAAGGTCTGAACCACGTCAAGCCTGGACCAGAACTTCTATTCAGCCAACAGACATGTCTCAAGGATGTGTGGTTTGTGGAGACGAGAAGCATAAGAAAAGGCTGTATTTCTGTAAAAAGTTTCGTATGCTCAAGTTGTCAGAAAAGAAGGAAGCTGTTAAAAAACTTGGGGGCCTGCAAAAAGTGTCTGGAGATTCACAACGAGTATGAGAACTGTAAAACTGAATTTTTGTGCAGAAGGCCAGACAGCAAGGAGCAACGCACTGCAGAGCACCATTATTATCTCTGTCCAAGAGCTGATGTGTCCAGAGAGAATTCAATCCAGAGGCGCAAAGACACTGCAGTGGGAGGGGATGTAGCAGGACGCTACACCCAAGCCCAAGAAGATTTCATTAAAGGCCTCCCTCCTGAACAGGCAGAAAAGTGTCGTCATGTCTTCTGTAATGCAGTGGCTAAAACATCTGTGTCCAGTCAGCCCAACCTTCTGGCAAAGAATGGTTTGGTGGAGTGGCCTGTCATCATGATGCTATTAGAGGTCACAGCCAATGCAGGACAAAAGATTGGGACTCTAATTGATCTAGCATCAGATACCAACTATATAACACATTCTGCAGCTGATCAATTAAACCTGAGGAGTGAAGCCATAACCCTGGTTGTCCACAGTGTGGGAGGAATGAAAGTTCAAGTTACCACAAGACGGTACCTCCTAAAGATCCGGGTCAAGACAGAAAAGGGGAACTTCAGGTCCCACCAACTCCTCTGCTATGGTTTGGACAACATTGCAGACATCCATCAATATGTAACTGAGAAAGCACTTCAAAAGTTCTTCCCAGACGTTCCCCTCAGTGAACTTGTGAGACCAAAAAAGATACAGCTGTTAAGTCATAAAGAAGGTCGGCTGGTTCCACAGAAGATACGTGCTGTTGGAGATCTTGTATTATGGGATGGACCATTGGGAAAGACAGTCGCAGGAACATACCCTGGGCTGTTTGAAGATGCTACATTCACAGCACACCAATCTAGAACCCACTTCGCCAGATCAATGAGAACCGCTGCAGTGATGTATAAAGAGCATGTATGCTCCTCATCTACCACCAAGCATTTTAGCTCTGCTGTGACCACTCGTGATTTTCTTGAATGGTGGAAGTGGGACAGCATTGGTGCTGCTTGCACCCCAAAATGCGGAGGCTGCCGCTGTGGCAACTGCCAGCCCGGTGGTAAAGAAATGACCTTGGCAGAAGAAAGGGAATTAAAAGTGGTGAAGAGTGGACTGAGATATGCTGAGGCTGATGACCACAGTGACAGTCCCCATTGGCATGCAAGCTATCCATGGCTTGAGGACCCCTCCACATTGCCAAATAACAAAAAAGCAGTGGAGGCAACCTTTCTCAGAACGGAGAGACAACTGGCCAAGGAACCACAATGGAAAAAGGCTTACAGTGCTCAAGTTCATGAAATGGTTGACCGTCAGGCTGCAAAAAAGCTGACTGAAGAGGATTTAAGTACCTGGAAAGGACCTGTCTGGTACATAAGCCATCTCATCGCTCCTAACCTGCACTCTGTTACAAGTCCAGTGAGACTAGTCTGGAACAGTAGTCAAAAGTATAAAGGCCAAAGTCTAAATGATCTGCTGTTGAAAGGTCCTGATGTTCTCAATTCCATCTGAGCTGTCCTCCTCAAGTTCCGTCAGGGCACTTTTGCTGCTCTGGGAGACATCAAGAAAATGTATAATTCTGTATGCCTTGAGGAGCGAGAGGTCCATCTGCACCGCTTCTTGTGGCGTGATTCAGTGGATGAGGAGCTGGAAGAGTTTTCAATTACACGGGTAAACATTGGGGACAAACCAGCAGGTTGTATAGCCCAACTCGCCATGAGAGAGACGGCTAACCTTCCTCAGTTCAACCACATGAAAGATGAGTGTCAAGTATTACATGAGCACAGCTATGTTGACGACATAACATCCCACAACTCCCGCAAAAGACTTAAGGACATCACAAAGAATGTAGAGTTGATTCTAAAAGCAGGAGGATCTGAGCTGAAGCCGTGGGTCTTCTCTGGCCAAAATAAGGAAGAGAAACTAGAGACATCACCACAGATGATTGTTCTGCCGAATCAACTGAAGGAGGAAAACAATAAGGCACTTGGCCTTGGTTACATCGCAAATGAAGACAAGTTGCATGTCATGGTGAGAATTTATTTCTCCGAGAAAGAAAAAAAAAATTAGACTGGGTCAAGATATACTGCTAGAAGAGGTACGGCTAAAAACACCAGACCCATTGACACGTCGTGAGCTGTTGAGTCAAATAGCTGGTTTATATGACCCAATCGGCCTGACAACTCCATCAAAGGGGCTATTTTGGTCCGAAGAGCATTGCAGGAGGCGAAACCAAAGTGTAACATTGTCAAAGACACATGGGACCTTGCCTTATCTGATGAGCTCCACAGAGATGCGGTTGATCTATTTGAAGAGTAGGTACAGCTAAGTAAAATTGCATTTCCAAGAGCCCTTACTCCTCCAGATGTCACTACTGAACCCATTGCAATCACTTTTTCAGATGGCAGTGAAAGCTCATATGGTGCTGTTCTCTACCTACGGTGGAACTGCTGCAAACAAATAATGTTCGATTAGTAGAGTCAAAAGCAAAGTTGACGCCTCTAGACCAGAAAGGAGATGCAGTCAAAGCAGAGCTTTGTGGTGCGGTCTTTGCAAGTCTTCTTAAAAAATACTTTGAGCAGCATGCCCAGATCAAGATCAGCAAGTGGTACCATTTATTGGACAGCCAAACAATTCTTGGAGCCATTCAGCGTGAGAGTTATGGATTTCGAACTTTCTTCGCTAATAGGATAGGAGAAATGCAAAGCAGTACACGGCTACAAGACAGGTGGTGGATCCCTGGACAACTCAACATAGCCGACATTATCACTCGTGGAGCTGGACCAAAAGAACTTGATGTTAATTCAGAGTGGCAGGAAGGACCAAAGTTCCTACACCTCCCCGAGTGTGAGTGGCTCATTATGTCTGCAAAAGAGGTGTCTACTGCAGCTTAAGAAAGCATTAATAATATGCAAAAGAAGTCATTTGTAGCAGCACTGACCAGACCCCAAGCCAAGAAAGATCAAACTTCGGAACAAAGCTCTGAGCGGAGACCACCTGCTGGGGCAGCTGTAAAAACTTGGTGGATGAAAGCCACTTTAATAGCCTAATGTGTCTGGTCAAGACTGTTTCTTTCATATGGAGAGCTACCAGAAAATTTATATCTGGAAACAAGTCCATAAAGACACCAAAGTGGGAGGCAGTGCCAACAAGTGGGGTCATCACTGTTTTTGAACGTCAAGATGCTTTTAGAGACATCTGTCTGGCTGCACAAGAGGGAGTGACCCTTCCAGCTACCACTACAGACCACTTGGTGGTGTACGGAGAGGTAGAGACTGGACTACTAGTCTGTGGTGGGAGAATCCATGGCTTCAAAGAAGACGGCATGGCAGTCCCCCTTCTACCATCCTATACAACAGATATACAGCAAACCTGCCCAACAACATCCAGGATCACATGTTTTTCAGACTTATTTACTATAGTATGATACCTTCAGTACTTCTAGGTTCTGCAGAATAAGAAGTCCCTGAAGTTGCTGATGATGGTCCTGGCATATCTGGGTGTATTTCCAATACTCCCTCCCTGCTGAAGGAAAAAAAATTGATTTATGTGATAGGAAACGACATCCAGCTATGTTACAGAAACAGTGATAGAAAATGTTTTCAAATATTAGGGCTAAATTTTTAAAGTAAATGTAGTTGTAAAGCTCTTTTTATATGTCTGAATACTCATTACTCATTTTACATTACATGCCCTATTCACATAAACATATATCCGTCTACCTTCCTAAAGAAAAAAAATTATACACCAATACCTGTCACAGCAGTCACTGGCATGATAAGGAAGCATAGACTTCGAGAAATCCCTCTGGCAGATAGGGCAGCACTGTACAGAAAATTAATTTTTCAAAATAATAAAAATTAAAAAATATATTTTTTGCAAGAATATTAGAAGTTATTTGCTTTATTTTTTAAAAATAAATTAGTTTGTGTGCAACATTTTTAACAGGATCAATTGTGGATAGTGATTCCATGTCATGTAGAAATACCTCTCTTTCATCCAAATCTTCAATTGTGTCTTCTGGCTCCTCCAATGTGTCACAGTCATCCTCATCAACCTCTATAGGTTCAGACTGATCAGTCCGATTCTGTTTAAATTGTGAAACATTAATGCCAGTATTGCCACAGGCGTGTGTGTGTGTGTGTGTATATATAAACATAGATATTAAAATCAAGGAGTTCAACATAGTAATGTTGATTGATTAAGTTAGGGAGGAAATGAGGACAACTTCTGTAATTTTTCCACAAGACCCAGCATGTAACGCCAGCATCTGAAGAGGCATTGTTAATACCACAAGTCACACAGGGCACCTGAGGCATTTTGGCAAACTCCTCAGCATCAAACGGTAGTGGACTTGTGTCCATTTCTTCCTGGAAGGGCACCAGGAAGAGGACTATTTTCCCATTATTTGAAGCCGAACGGTGCAGCTTGCCGCTGTACCCTTCTGCATCCATTGGGATTATTGACAATTTCCTTTGACCACCTCCACCTGAGATAAATAAAGATATACATTTAATGGTGCAACCTGAACATTTTACAAATCAAAATAAATATGAACAATCTTATTAAAGAGGAATCATTTTAACCTGATGCTTTATGGAACATCCATCTTCCCTTCAGTTCTTTTAGTTTGATAAACTCGTCCTCCAACTGACTGACAATGTGTTACATACAATGCATAGTACTATAAGAACACCAATACAAAATAAATTAGACATTAAATATTATGAGTAACTGATAATTATTTTCCTTTATTACCTCCTCATGCCTGCTGTCATCAGAAAAAGAAAGCACCCTTCTCCCTAACCCTGCATGTGCTAAGGGAAGCTCATCAGAATTTTTTGGGGTTAGATTGGTGGGGCCTGGCAATACGTATATTCCAATGTTGGAGATTTTTTGCCTTTTTTCAGGTCTGACTTTTGAAACAGATTTGGAAATTGCCTTTGAGAATAAAGATAATATTTTGAGACAAAAGATCCAGTCAAGGCAGAGTCCATAAATTACTAAAACCAACAATGAAAAAACATATATGAAATAAACACATAACTGCTATCTACTTTGTTTCCAATTTTAAAAAGAAAATCAAATCTTACCGTTTTAATGCCTGGTTGACCCGTGTTGAAGAATTTGAAGCCAAAGGGTCAGAATTGTTGCCGTTATTAGGGCATGAACTTGCTGAGGGAGAGCTTGTATTTCCCACAAGTTCCCTTGTGAGTGCTATAGCCAAGGCATGAGCCATGTTTCCAACTATCTGCTATTGAGACAACAAAAAAATCTCAATTATACAGATCAATCAACACCTGAGTTGGTAAAAGTTTTGGAATCATAAATATAAAAATATCTTGTAAATCGAAAAATTTATGTATTTTCCACATTTCACTGTGTTAAATGTTTCACTTCATAAATTGCATAGTTGAAAAAGGACATATAGAAATTAAATATGGAATATTTTATTAATTATCTGCCAGACAATTAATAAAATTAATTATAATAAAAATTAATAAAAGACGTCACCTAAGCCTACATTCTTGTCGGCATCATAAAAATAGCTGAGCATGGTGATAAACGTAGACATGGCTGTAATGGGCCAGGAAGATACCGTTTTAAACTGTACCGAGGCGTGATACTAATGGAGGACTTAGCTAACGTAGACATGAGCTATTGCTAACATTGGGTCGAACTACTTGACACGTAAAACGTAATCTGAAATAATCTAAAAAAGAAAATACGCATTACAACGCTCACCATCACTATTTTTCATCGTTTCCTCTCCTAGGGCCTCGTGCATAAGAGTGCGCAGTTTTTACATTTACAAAAGTGCGGCACACAAAAAAAAATCTGATGCATAAAGCCGTGCTCACGCTTTTTGCGTGAAATTGAGCACAGCTGCTGGTCTGCCCTGCCACCACCTATAAATACGTAAATTAGTATAAATACCTGAAAGTCTCCCACCACACGAAGCAGTAACCATGGCAACGTTCTTGTTTTTAGCAGTATGAGTATTTATAATAATAACTCTATAATTTATGTAAAATGTGCTTTCATGGCACAAGGTTCCCTCACAAAAACAATAATACATTTTAAAGAAAAAAAAATTCCAATTAAATAAATGCATAAAGAGATTGTGCAAATGCCTGTCTGAACAGTAGCGCGTCCAGCAAGGATTTAAAGACTGACAGCGTGTCAGAGACCCTTGAGTGGCAAAGTGGACGTTTATTCTAAATTGACCATAAGGCGCATTCACAAAGTGGGCGGCTCGACTGAAGGATGACCGTAGCTGGACCGGTACCACACAGCTCCTGTTTTAGGTTTTGTTTGGAGCTCCAGGATGATCAGTCTGGGCAATTTAAACACTAATAACCCATCATCTACATTTCCCAGCACATCACTATGATCTCTGATCTTTATGAAACAAAAGCTGAGGAAAAGCACTATTTACATTTGAGTGAAGTTTTCACATCCTTTTATTTTTCTTTTCTTTAGCCTGTCTACCCACAGGCCCAACCCAGTGCATGCTGGTCCCATACCAGTCCCTGTACTTACAGATAATGGACCCACATTTCTTCCTGTCCAACTTAGAAAAGTACATAACAAAAGAACAAAAACTAAACAACTACTAACCTACAAATAAACTCATGTTTGTAAATAGACCCCAAAGATATAAAGTGGACTAAAATAAAATTTTAATATAATTCAAAGTATGGCTGGTGTAAACAAATATTTTAGTAATTGCGTAATCCAGTGGATGTCAAAGTTGCTCTTTTTCAATCGCTCTTTTTCTCTGTTTTCTTGTCCAGATTGTCTCCAGTATAACATTTATAAGCAGGAGAGGAGATCCACTCTGGACCAGGAGGAGTTAGAGCCTCTTCAGGTGAAACAACAGGAAGAACCAGAAGATCATCAGACAAAAGAGCAGGAGGATCTAGAACACCAGCAGATAAAAGTGGAAAAGAACGAAGTTTACTGCAGTCAGGGTGAAGAACAGGTTCAGTTAAAACAGGAGCCTGATACCTGCATGGTGGTTCCTGTTGATGAGCAAACATCCTACACTGAATCAGAACCAAACAGGAACCAAGTCATCTTCCAGGAAGCTGCTGAAGCTGAGAACCAAAATCAGGAAAAAAGAAAACTGTTCTTATGTGAGACCTGTGGAAAACGTTTCACTGTCATACATGCTCTCAATAGTCATATTAGAACTCATACAGGTGAAAAGCCGTTTTCATGTATGAACTGTGGAAAAAGTTTTAGTGTAAAACGAGATTTAAATCGGCACATGATGATTCACACCGGTGAAAAGCCGTTTTCATGTGTGAACTGTGGAAAACATTTTAGTCTAAAACATGATTTAACTCAGCACATCAGGATTCACACTGGCGAAAAGCCGTTTTCATGTGTGACCTGTGGAAAACGTTTTGGTCGGAAATATCATTTAAATCGGCACATAATTATTCACACAGGTGAAAAGCTATTTTCATGTGAGACCTGTGGAAAAAGTTTTAGTCGGAAACGGAATTTAGTTCTGCACATGTTGATTCACTCTGGCGAAATGCTTTTTTCATGTGCGAACTGTGGAAAAGGTTTTAATCAAAAACAGAATTTAGCTCTGCACATGAGAATTCACACAGGTGAAAAGCCGTTTTCATGTGTGACCTGTGGAAAAAGTTTTCGTCACAAACTTAGTTTAACTCTGCACACCAGGCGTCACACAGGTGAAAAGCAGTAGAACTTTTTCCCATATATGTCCCTGTTGAGGTTCATTATAAAAGTCATTTAGATGAAAACTGGAGTTATACACTGGAGGGCTTTCTTGTCTATAAGGTGGAGAAAGCGTTTAATTTAAGTTGTTTAAATGTGATAATTTGGATCTTGAAATTTGAATACTTGCAGATGTGCGTCCCTGGAACATTTTCCTTGAGCTATGCTTTGTTTGTTTGTGTACTTTGTTGAATGGGATCATTTTTACCTTGACATTTGGATACTTAGAGATGTGCATCCCTGAAATCTTTTCCTTGAGTGATATTTCTTTTTGCTGGACTATTTGGTACAAAATAAAATCATCCTTAAAAACTGTAAATCTGTGGAGCCTCCGAACCAGAAACATGGATCTATGAGCTGTTGTCATTCTGCCTCCCTGAAGAAATTCTCCGTTCAGTATGGATGATATTAAGAGAATTTGACTGGACATGGACTCCCTTCCCAAACATTGTAGTGAGATTGGATTTGAGGGTTTGATTTGTGCTATTCTGTACTATGTGAGTGAGTTCAGTTGATCGGATTTACTTTAATGCATTCATAAACAAAAATGTAATGTACAGTTTTCATTAATGGTTTTGCATTCTCAAATATATCTTTATACAAAAAAATCATTGTTTAACATGGCTGCATTTTATTATTTATAAAAATGTTCCATTCTCAATTCAAACTGGGTCTTTAGCACATTATCAATTTCGAAATCATCAATTTCGACCAAACAAATCAGTTGAACATGAAAATCCAGAAACCCCAATGAATCTTTTCTCTACTGATCAGTGGAGTTAAAATAAATATTACAAACATAAAGGGAAGATATTCCTTGTTAAACATGCACACAAAGAACATATATGTATATCTACATTAAATTTTCAAGCTACAATGTTAGGTCCAGATATGTTGTCAATGGATTCCACCTTTTCTTAAGTAAATCAATGGGTAGGTTTAGCTTTATTTTTCCCATAGTGTAAACCCTCACTGTTCTCTCTCTCCATTGATTAACAGTACGGGGTAAAGGTTTGTACCAACATACAGTAATGATTTTTTGCTATCAGTAAAAGGATGCCAAGCAGGTACTATTGTTCTTTACTTAAATCACTCACCTGAGCACTCCCAGAACAAACGCAAGGGAATTTCATTATGTATAACTGTGTAAAATATTTTAAATTTCCTCTCTAATTCCTTCCCAAAATGATTTAATTTTTGGGTAATCCCAAAACATGAGTGATCTCCAACAAGTCCACATTGTCTTCAGCACAAATTTGTTTTAGCCTAATCAAATTTTGAAATGATACATGGTGTTCTGAAGTATCTAACAATTATTTCCCAATAAAATTGTTTCCATGTTGGGCGGTTATTCAGTTAATGTCCATTTCACACACTAGCTCCCACTAGTTCGCAATCACAACATTCATTTCTGGTTCCCACCTGTACTTTGTCCCAGGAGACCCCCAACATACATCACTGTAAACATTTAAATAGATTTGACAGTTTTATCACCTTTTTTTTCTTTAGTGACCTTTATGAAGAATACTTTTAAATCGGTAGGTTATGATTTAGGAAGAGATCATTCTGTATGATAGGACATCAGGTCATTTCTTAACTGCAAAAATCTGTTAATGTCCGATGAAATTAGCCCATACTTGTCTTGAGTCTGACCAAATGATTCCAGAATCTCCTCTTTAAACAAGTCATCAATAAAAATGTAATTCTTATTTTGCCAGACTCAAAACCCTGAATGGCAAAAGTTATGGGTAGAAGAAAGGAAAATACGGTGGTTTTTTATAAAATTCAAAAGAGAATTGGGCAAATAAGAACAGAAAGAAACAGGAGACATGAGATGATTATTTCAGACTTTGAATCAGACATACTGGATTGAATAACATTACTTTGATAGGGAAACATCAGACAGGAAAATGTGACTGTGGGGAAGGTGAGACTATAAAACATTATTTTGCATTGTAGGAATTACTGTATTCAGAGAAACGAGTTAATTAGGAACCTTATGTAACATGAAAATGAAAATTGACATAGTTAACTCACTGCAAAAGGATCCAAGAAGCAGAAGATCAGAAGATAGCAAGCTATATTTGATTTTTTTTAAACAGTGAAAGTTGTTTTATAGCAGTGTTTCTCAACCCTGGTCTTCACTGCCCCCCTGCTCAGCATGTTTTAGATGTGCCTCTCTTCCAGAACAGCTGATTCAGATGATTGCATGACCATCAAATACTGCAGAAGCCTGTAAATCATCCAGATATACAATTCAGGTGTGTGGCAGAAGGGAAATACAGGATAGGAGTTTTTTTTCCCTTTGTTTTGTTTTATTTTGGCGAGTGGTTCACACTCCTTACCAGTTGGTGGCGGTAATGCTCACCTAACTTTTCTGGCCAACCGCCAATAAATTTCATGAATAAGAATTGAGGGGGCGGGGGTGTCGCCTGGCTGCGTTCGTGGAAAATGCGGATTTGGGCATAAACTAGTATGTGAATGGTTCGGATGGAAATGGAGCCTCTCGCCCAGAACATTAGCTGGAGAGGCACCAGCACCCCTCCCGATCCCACTAAAGGACAAGGGTGTAAAGAAAATGGATGGATGGATGGATGGATGTGGCATCAAGAGAAATAAAAAAGAAAATTGGAGATGTTGAAATGGTAAAGATTTTGAGATGGAAATCTATTGGAAGTTTGTAAAAATGAAGAACAAAAGAATAAGGCTTTAAATGTGGATAGTATTTGCAAAACAGTTGGAGAAAAAATTTATTAATAATAGACTAGTATATTTAAATAATAAAGGGTACATGTCAAAATATCAAAGTGGTTTTCTAAAAGGGAGGAGTATGAATGCACTACGTCTAGAGCAGTGGTTCTTAACCTGGGTTCGTTGAGTCGGTCTCAGGGGTTCGGCGGAGCCTCTGCCGCGGAGGTAAAAACACCCTTGTGTAAAGTCGTGATAACGGCTAAAGCGGGGCAGAGGATCACGTTACATTGCTGAGCCAATCAGAGCTGCGGAGGAGCACTGATTGAAGGAGCTCCACTCTCAGCATGGATTTGAACTTGTGTCTTTATTTACTTCAGCAAAGCTCACTGTTTTTACCAAATTCTGTAGCTTTCGGTGCATAGACATTAATACGTAGACGCCTCATGGAGCGGGCCGGCCCGTTGAAGCAATACGTAACAGCGTCCGCCATATTGAATGTGGAATATCTGCCAGTAAAGTAATACAAGTGAATGGACCAAACTTTATAAAGTGCCGTTCTACAAAGTATTTTAAGTTAATACATAACTTAAAATACTTAAGACACATTTTCTCAGATACGTTAATATATTTGGCAATCAAAGAAATTACTAAAGAGAGAGTTTCTAACTTTTGATGTGATTATTTAATTGTTTTGGGGGCATTTCTGAATAAAGAGCACAATGTTTTATTTGATAGAAATTATTCTGATAATTTTTATAATGACATTGATGAACAGACACACTTTTACAGTGTTTTATTAAAGAATATATTTACATAATTCCATAATTTAATGTACATTTAACATTTCAAGAAAAGAAATAATATTTTCCTGTATTTATTTTTATACGTTATTGAGAAAAGACTTTTGATTTATTAATCAGTCATTGTCAAACATTAAACTACATATTTTTCTTACTTTTTTCCAGAGGATTTACAGTAGGTCAACTCTGCTATTGACAGCAGACTGAAGAACAGCAGCTCCAGCTCTGATCCTGACTGATCTTTCCTCACTAAATCCTCTGGTTTTTAATTAACTTCTCCTCTAACAGCGGTTTCTCATCAGCTCTCTCATTAGAAAACAGTATGAAAACGTTAGCTGCTAAGCTAACAATCAGCGGTTACTTTGGGCCAATTTAGCTACATAGGAAATATTTTTCCGGTTGTTTAGAAGCGAATTTCTGGCTGCAAAGTCAAGTATTTCTGATCTTTCATCCGGCTGCCACATAGAAGATGGCGAACGCTTTTACGTACGACTCAGCGCTCCATGAGGCGTCAACATGTCTATTCCGAATGTGTATGTTTCGGTGTACTTCTAAATCTGCTCCTTAGTGGCATCTTTTTGGGCTTGCTACTGCCTCTAGTGGTTTGGGGGTGGTAACACAACTAATATAATTACATTACTAAATCAGAATACTGCAAAGTCTATTATTTATTATAATACTTTTTCATTATCTTAACAATGTAGAGCAATTAAATGACCTAAACAAGACTTAAAGTGGTTCCAGTTTCTCTCGATGGTCAACCTGTTGAAACTGGCAAATATAAAAATACCTTGGGTCGTTCCTGGACAGTCAGCTGAACTTTGCTGAAAACACTGACTATATTTTGAAGAACTGTTCTCAGAGACTCTACCTTTTAAGAAGACTTAGTGATCTTGGGGTGACCCAACTAGGCTCTGGTTGGGTCACCTCTATGTTTTGAATTTGGGGGGAGGGGAAATCATATTTTATTTATCACTACAGAAGGGTTCAGTGAATGCACATATGAAACTGGTGGGTTCGGTACCTCAAAAAAAGTTAAGAACCACTGGTCTAGAGCATGAAATTAGAATAGCACAAGTAATTAAAGAAAGTGTATTTTTTGATATAGAAAAGGCATATGATATGATGTGGGTTGAGCGATTATTAATTAAATTATACAAGTAGGCCATTAAAGGGAAATATTTAAATGGATCAAAGACTTTTTAACAATAGAAAAATACAAGTTAGAATTAGTGAAGTAATCTCAGGAATATAGAAAATGGAACTCTGCAAGGGAGTATTATACATCTGTTACTGTTCTCAATTATGATAAATGACATATTTAAATATATTGGAAAATAAAGACATGAGGAGGTTTGGATGGACAATTGAAAAGAAAATAAGAGAATTTAAAATGAATAATTTAGAAATTAATCAAACACCAATATCAATTATACCACCATGGATTCTATCAGAAGCAACAGTAGATATGTCAATAATGGAAAAGAAACAAGATAAGTCAATTATCATCAATATATTCAAATATATATAAATACATCAAAAATGACTGTAAAAAATAGGAATAGTGTTTGTAGTAGAATTCAATATAAAAATAGGAAAACAAATTACAGATGGATTATCAGTATACACAGGAGAATTGTTGGTAATATTACTAGCCTTACAGTGGGTAGAAGACATAGAAACATTAAAAACAATAATTTGTTCAGATTTAAGCTCTGCATTATTAAGTTTAAAATGTAATCAGATAGTAAGACAGACATTTTACTAGAAATATTTCATACATTATTCAGAATACAAACATGGGTTTAATAGTTATATTTGTGTGGGTTCCAGCACATATTGGAGTAGAAGGAAACGAGAGGGCAATTAAAAATAATATTAGCTTTATAGTTAAAACAAGTAAATCTGAGGGAAAGAGTATTGTTAAAGAAAAACTGTTGAAAGTGTGGCAAAAAAGGTGGGATGAAGAAAAAAACAGGAAGATGGTTTTATATATATATTATATATAGAGAGAGAGGTGGGTAGATAACTAGACCATCGCGAACCACACTCCTACCAGTAAGTGGCGGTAATGCTACTGTTTGTTGCCAACCGCCAGTAAAACCAAGAAGAAAAAGAAGAAGAAGAAGAAGAAGGAACAAAGGCGCTGCTTTGTTTAATGTTCGAGTGTTTCTCTAAGCGAGTTTATCAACGAGCGGTTAATTGCTGCTGAAGAAACATTAACGGAGTTTTATAAAAAATCATCGTCAAGTCGGAGGAAGAGATGGATGATCAGCGCAGACTGCTGGATTTCTCCCGGACTCCCCGGATTATTTTACACCGGATAGGTAGGAAACACCAGCGTTTGGATGAAGGTTAATGTTTAAGTAAACCGATAAATTCATTAAGTGTAGAAATTAGTAAAATATTAAAGTAGGCATATCTTTTGTAATTCCAGATTTATATATCACGAGAAATAAAATAATAACAGATAAATTGATAGTATATGCAGAAGTGTGAGAGGAAACGGTTATAATTTGTTCAGATTCAAGCGTTAATAAGTATTTAACACGTGTCTTCAGAATCAAGGGGTTCACTCAGTTTTCAGGATTAAAAATTATGGATCTCAGTTTGAACTAGTACTGATTTCTGCCCACACTGGTGTGGTAGGAAATGAGTCGGTTGGTAGTTTTGCTAAAAGTGCTGCAAAAAATAAAATTGTTGATTTAAATGTTATAAGTAAAAATTAGATAAAGCATATTATAAAAATGTATATTAAGAACAAATGGCAAAAGCAATGCGATACAGGAGGTAGTGCTAGGTTTTATTATAGTATTCAAAAAGTTGGAGAATTTAAAAAAGGTAATACAATTAAAAAAGAAGATATTATATCCAGAATAAGATTTGGACATACAGGATTAAATAATTCTTAAAATAATTAATAAACATAATACAGGTTCTTGTTGTGAACAAATGGAAACAGTACAGCATATATTTTTAGAGAGTAATAAGCAATGCAATGTAATACGCAGGCAAAAGAAATCCAATGTTCAAACAACTAGAAGGTGCTTTTTATGGTTTATTATTATCCAATTTGGTGAGCAAATAAAGATCAAACTTGTCATTGTTTTTGGTTTCCTCTCCTGCTCTGGTGGAAAACCACAGGCCCAACCCAGTGCATGCTGCTCCTGTACCAGTTCATACACTTATAGAAAATGGACTCACAGTTCTTTCTGTCTACCTTAGAGAAGTAAATGATAAATAAAATAATCAATTATAATATAAATAAACTCTGTGAATAAACCACCAAAATATAAAGTGAACGAGAAATAAAAATAAAGAATGCCTTCAACATAAGAAATACCTAAAAATTATAAAATGTACTTTTAATTAACAATAATGCCTAAATTAGTTTGTGCGTCTGTTATGAGATGAATAATTTAATAATGAGTAAAAGGGATTTTTTTTTAATCTGGTCATTTTGTAATTTCTGTAATAAACAATGAAAGTCTTCCCCCCATTTACTTTAATAAAGTTAACAATTCTTCTATTTTTCTGTTTTCTTGTCCAGATTGCCTGCAACATAACATTTATAAGGAGGAGCTATGTAAGCAGGAGGAGTTAGAACCTCTGCAGGTGAAACAAGAACAGGAAGAACCAGAAGATCATCAGATAAAAGAAGAGCAGGAGGATCTAAAACACCAGCAGATAAAAGTGGAAGAGGAAGAAGTTTACTGCAGTCAGGGTGAAGAACATATTGAGTTAAAACAGGAGACTGATACCTTCATGTTGGTTCCTGTTTATGAACAAACATACCAAACTGAATCAGAACCAAACAGGAACCAAGTCATCTTCCAGGAAGCTGCTGAAGCTGAGAACCAAAATCAGGAAAGAAGAAAACCTTTCTCATGTGTCACTTGTGGAAATTTTTTTAAACAAAAACAAGGTTTAACTCGTCACATGACGATTCACACGGGTGAAAAGCCGTTTTCATGTGTGACCTGTGGACGAAGTTTTAGTCGAAAACAGAATTTAACTCATCACATGATGATTCACATGGAGGTGAAACCATTTTCATGTGTGAACTGTGGAAAAAGTTTTATTCACAAA